>NC_091207.1:5848707-6096207 GCF_040958095.1 Procambarus clarkii
GCCCTGAGCGCCATTGAGTGTCTGCCTGTGTTAATGGAGCTCGACAGCGAACCGACCCTGGAAGAACTCAGCGATGCCCTAGACTCCCTTGCTTCTGGTAAAGCTCCTGGCAAAGATGGCATTCCTGCTGAGACCTTGAAGTGCTGCAGAGGTAGCCTGCTCATGGAGCTGCATGAAATTCTCTGCCTCTGCTGGGAAGAAGGAGATGTGCCACAGGACATGAGGGATGCCAACATCGTCACACTGTATAAGAATAAAGGTGACAGGGGCGACTGCAACAACTACCGTGGAATCTCCCTCCTCAGTATTGTCGGAAAGCTGTTTGCTCGAGTCGCATTGAAGAGGCTCCAAGTACTTGCAGAGAGAGTCTATCCAGAATCACAATGCGGATTCAGAGCTGGCAGGTCCACCATCGACATGGTCTTTTCCCTCAGACAACTGCAGGAGAAATGCAGGGAACAGAAGCAGCCACTCTTTGTAGCCTTCATAGATCTGACGAAGGCCTTCGACCTCGTCAGCAGGGATGGCCTGTTCAAGATCCTCCCCAAGATCGGATGCCCACCCAGGCTCCTCAGCATCATCAGATCTTTCCATGAGAACATGAGGGGCACCGTGGTCTTTGATGGCCTAACATCAGATGCCTTTGACATCCGAAGTGGAGTAAAGCAGGGCTGCGTACTGGCTCCAACCCTATTCGGGATTTTCTTCGCAGTTATGCTGCGGCACGCCTTCGGATCTGTCACGGAAGGCATTTACCTCCGGACCAGGTCGGATGGAAAGCTCTTTAACCTCGCCAGGCTGAGAGCCAAGACAAAGGTTCGGCTGAGGTGTCTGCGCGATTTCCTCTTTGCCGACGACGCAGCAGTCACTGCCCACTCAGCTGAAGACCTCCAACGGCTCATAACCCACTTCAGCGAGGCCTCTCAGGCTTTCGGACTCACCATCAGTCTGAAGAAAACACAAGTCATGGGACAAGGAGTGGACTCCCCACCTGACATCGGCATCTCTGATTCCAAACTGGAAGTCGTTCACGACTTCGTGTACCTGGGCTCCACAATCTCTGACTCCCTCTCTCTTGATACGGAGCTAAACAAACGCATCGGTAAGGCATCTACTACCATGTCCAGACTGACAAAGAGAGTGTGGACCAACAATAGGCTAACTGAGTATACTAAGATTCAGGTTTACAGAGCCTGTGTCCTGAGCACTCTCCTTTACGGCAGTGAGTCTTGGACACTCTGCGCCCGTCAGGAAAGACAGCTGAATGCCTACCACATGCGCTGCCTTCGACACATCTTGGACATCACCTGGCAGGACAAGGTGACAAACAACAACGTCTTGGGGAGAGCAAGAATCACCAGCATGTACACAATGCTGAAACAGAGACGAATGCGCTGGCTCGGGCACGTTGTGCGAATGGGCGACGGCAGGATCCCCAAGGATCTCCTGTACGGAGAGCTGATGCAGGGAAAGCATCCAACAGGCAAGCCCCAGCTACGGTACAAAGACGTATGCAAGAGGGACCTGAAAGCCATGGACGTCGATCTAGCTATATGGGAGACACAGGCTGCAGACCGTTCAGCCTGGTTGCAGTCTGTTCAAAGAGGTCTCTTCAAGTTCGAGGAGTCACTTGCCAAGGAATCGGAGGCAAAGAGACAGAGAAGGAAAGCCGGTAGCCAGGAAGACAGACCAGAATCGGACTTCGTTTGTGCTCGGTGTGGGAAGGACTGCCACTCTCGGATTGGCCTCATCAGTCACACCAGACGCTGCACCAGAATTGACAACTAGGGCGCAACTCCATAGTCTTCCGAGACTGAAGGATGCCTACTACTACTATATATATATATATATATATATATATATATATATATATATATATATATATATATATATATATATATATATATATATATATATATATATATATATATATATATATATATGTCGTACCTAGTAGCCAGAACGCACTTCTCGGCCTACTATGCAAGGCCGGATTTGCCTAATAAGCCAAGTTTTCATGAATTAAATGGTTTTCGACTACCTAACCTAACTTTTTCGGCTACCTAACCTAACCTATGAAGATAGGTTAGGTTAGGTTAGGTAGGGTTGGTTAGATTTGGTCATATATCTACGTTAATTTTAACTCCAATAAAAAAAAATTGACCTCATACGTAGTGAAATGGGTAGCTTTATCATTTCATAAGAAAAAAAATTAGAGAAAATATATTAATACAGGAAAACTTGGCTTATTAGGCAAAATGGGCCTTGCATAGTAGGCTGAGAAGTGCATTCTGGCTACTAGGTACGACATATATATATATATATATATATATATATATATATATATATATATATATATATATATATATATATATATATATATATATGTATATATATATATATATATATATATATATATATATATATTATTAAATATGACCGAAAAAGTAAGATTAATAATTCTAACACGAATTTTCTCAATCTTTCGTACATTACGCTTCACTGTTGGAGGTAAATCAAAAATCACTTCTCCAAAATTCATTTTTATTTCTAGTCTGACGCGACACGGGCGCGTTTCGTAAAACTTATTACATTTTCAAAGACTTCACAAATACACAACTGATTAGAACTTACGTCTCTCTGATATTATATCTACATTCGAGTGAGGTGGGAAGGATGATGTGGCATTAACACAAGACAGAACAGGGGATATTAATAGGGTATTAAAAGTATCAACACAAGACAGAACAGAAACAATGGGTATTGAATAGAAGTGTTTGTAGAAAGCCTATTGGTCCATATTTCTTGATGCTTCTATATTGGAGCGGAGTCTTGAGGTGGGTAGAATATAGTTGTGCAATAATTGGCTGTTGATTGCTGGTGTTGACTTCTTGATGTGTAGTGCCTCGCAAACGTCAAGCCGCCTGCTATCGCTGTATCTATCGATGATTTCTGTGTTGTTTACTAGGATTTCTCTGGCGATGGTTTGGTTATGGGAAGAGATTATATGTTCCTTAATGGAGCCCTGTTGCTTATGCATCGTTAAACGCCTAGAAAGAGATGTTGTTGTCTTGCCTATATACTGGGTTTTTTGGAGCTTACAGTCCCCAAGTGGGCATTTGAAGGCATAGACGACGTTAGTCTCTTTTAAAGCGTTCTGTTTTGTGTCTGGAGAGTTTCTCATGAGTAGGCTGGCCGTTTTTCTGGTTTTATAGTAAATCGTCAGTTGTATCCTCTGATTTTTGTCTGTAGGGATAACGTTTCTATTAACAATATCTTTCAGGACCCTTTCCTCCGTTTTATGAGCTGTGGAAAAGAAGTTCCTGTAAAATAGTCTAATAGGGGGTATAGGTGTTGTGTTAGTTGTCTCTTCAGAGGTTGCATGGCTTTTCACTTTCCTTCTTATGATGTCTTCGATGAAACCATTGGAGAAGCCGTTATTGACTAGAACCTGCCTTACCCTACAGAGTTCTTCGTCGACTTGCTTCCATTCTGAGCTGTGGCTGAGAGCACGGTCGACGTATGCGTTAACAACACTCCTCTTGTACCTGTCGGGGCAGTCGCTGTTGGCATTTAGGCACATTCCTATGTTTGTTTCCTTAGTGTAGACTGCAGTGTGGAAACCTCCGCCCTTTTCCATGACTGTTACATCTAGAAAAGGCAGCTTCCCATCCTTTTCCGTCTCGTAAGTGAAACGCAGCACGGAACTCTGCTCAAATGCCTCCTTCAAATGCAACCTCTGAAGAGACAACTAACACAACACCTATACCCCCTATTAGACTATTTTACAGGAACTTCTTTTCCACAGCTCATAAAACGGAGGAAAGGGTCCTGAAAGATATTGTTAATAGAAACGTTATCCCTACTGTTGGGGTTTCCCCTCTCTATTATTCTCTACCCTTACTCTGGGGTAAGCAATAGTTATGCTCAAGGTAACTCACCGTAGCCCTGCGGGTCTTCCCTCGATCCTCACGGCGCCACTGCACGCCAGGAGAGTCTCCCAGTCAATCTTAACGGCCTCTTATTAAGAAAGAGTGAGAACACGACTCGACCACATCGACCGTCGTGTGCCCTCCCCAACAATAGGGCTCTACGGTTAAACACAAGATCGCCAACTGGTGTTTAAGGTGGCCAGTAACACCCTCAGTGGACTGGTGTATTCAGTGGTAGCCTTGGCAAGGTCACACTCAAAGATCAGGAATCAGGCAGGTACTTATTTTTATCACTCTATGCTTACAGGTATAGTATAGCCACAAGATCAATGGAGGGGATGATAAAAACACAAAGAGAGTTTTGTATTTTACTTAAAATGTATGAAAGATGTCACAAGGCCACACAATAATCATAAATCAACTGATCCTGACTCGGCCGGTAATTCCCACGGATATTATGCGATCACTAGAGGGCAACACTCTCCCCCTCCTCATCAAGTGTCAAGAACAGCTGATCGCAATGGCCTCTCCGCGCGAACTTTGCTTGTTTTCTAGATTCACGCGCGCTGTTCCTTTAAATTTTCCAATATTACTAGAAACTCGCACACTCGATATTGGCACAAATAAACCGTATTACTCAGTTACACTGTACTCAGGCTCAAACAGTCTTTTCTACAATCAATGCTATAATGATTCACTGTAATGGCTTCACATTGTTCTTCACTCAACAATATATTATGAACTATTAACACTGGAGTTTTCAGTACTTTCTCTCGTTGGCGATAACGCAATAATTCACTGTACTCACAAATGATTATTCACTGAATGAACATAGACATATATATGGTATATAAATCAATCATCAATACATGGAAAATAAATAGTTTCTGGGCACATAGCCTAACCTCCAAATACTGGCATAATATTATATATAATTCACCACTATATGTTCATATCAAAATCTATAGAAAGATATACACAACACAGTAAATTTATCACTGGTTCTTGGTGTCTGTACACACCAATAATCAACATGAATATTACAAGCACTCTTGATAGTACTGTCTAGCACCCTGGTGCTTTACCATGACATAAGTGAGACTTGCTCACGACATATAAAATCTTCAGGCTAGATAATATAGCCGAATAATATAGCTAACTAAAGGGGAATGGGGAGGGAACTAGAACCACCTACTTCACCCTATCCTCCGATGAGAGTCGAGATGTAGCTCCTGGTCCTCGTGTCGGGAACGCCCCCACACTACACGTCGTCGTGTCCTACCAGAGCCTCTCGTCGTCCCACCGTTTAGCGCGTCGTCTCCGTGCCTCCTCACTGCAGGTCCGTCCTCCTCCTTGACTTCTTGAAGGTTGGAGTCGGTCTCCTGGCCGTCGTCTTCTCCCAGCAACGGCTGTCGCCTACGTCTCAGCTACAGTCGTTCGGTTTCCCCAAATAGTCCTCTCTTCCTCAGCTACCCAGTGGCTCTGTCAGCCACTACGCTGTCACGAACTGGTGAATTGCCACAGGCGTCAACATACGTCACTGCACGGCTTCACTGCTACTGGCACAGTACCTGACTGGAGCACTTGTTGCTCAAATAACCGTCAATTCCCTCTTCTGGTTCAACACATGAACTAGGGAAGACTTCTCAGAGTACTGGCGGACTTCAGGTGACGCGTAAATCCACGGTAGTGGGAAACAGCTGTCCGACAGACAGGACCACTCGTCGCACGTCCGACCTCTATGACGTGTCGTGTCTGACTGATGGCGCCAGCCCGGCGCGCGGACTGGACCCCCTTCCTTCGTGACGTCACTTTCGCTACGGGAAGTTTTCATTGGCTCCCGGTGCCACACTGCTGTCGGTGACCAATCCGGTGCCACTGACGTCACACGGTTTTGGCGGGAGATCAGGGAGGTAAGCGCCATCTTGGCTCCCTAAAGGGCCTAAACCACAGGCCAAAATATTACTATTTCACAAATTTCTCGGCTCTCCGAGAACACTTCACTCTCTCCCATATATCAAATTGTAGCCTGCAACGTAGAGAACGCTTGGGAAAAGTAGACATGACTCTTACTGCAGGAGTGGGAGAATTATAAGGGGGGGAACTCCGTCACATACCCCTCCCCTTAAAATAAGAGTCATGTCTGGTTAGTGTATGCGGGATAGGCCGTCCGCCACTACGTAGTCCTTCCCCTTGATGTGCTTGACCTTGATCCTTGTCAGACTCTCAGTGCGGGTGAGACTGGTGCCGTCCGCCCTGGACCACTTACTTTCCTCCTCCGGGAGTTCTCGGTCCCTCGGTACACACAGACCCGTCTTCCGCTGGGTTTCTCGGGACATCGTTCCGTCCTGCTTGTCGGCTCTTCCTTCCTCATTGAAGAAAGGTCTCAGGCGGTCTGCGTGACACACCTGTTTCTTTCGGGGTCCATCCGGCTTCCCAATCTCGTATGACACTGGACCCAACCGTCGCAGCACTCGGTATGGTCTCTTGAACCGCGACCTGGCCACGCTACCTTTACCTGGCAGCACAACCATTACTTTGGATCCGGCCTGAAAATCCTTCTGCGCAGCTCTCCTGTCGCACCACTCCGACATCTTACGTTGCGCCTTCTTCAGGAGTTTCCTAGCCAGTCCCTTCGCTCTAGTGAGACGTTCTTTGAACTTCTGGACATATTTATTCACCGTTCCCACGGTTGCTCCTGGCGTCCATCGTTCCTTCATCATGAATAGCATGGCATATATAATATATATAAATGGAAAGTAAGCCTTCTCAGGACCCACACGTCCTCCTTCGGCCTTACTAACCAATTCGGGGAACTCCTCCTGCTGTAACTCTCCGAGACGAGCGCGGTTTACCCCTGGAGAACCGGTGAGTGTCACCTGCAACTCACCATTCGGGCTACTCTCGCCCTCCACTCGTTCTCTGGGTCCTACGCAGAGGTGATCTGTTCCCAGGCTGTCAGTCGACTCCTCAGCCCCATCAGATCCACAACCTCCTTGTTCTTCGCGTCGTCTTGGTGTCACAGTACAAACTGGGATCGCCACCGGTGCGATTCCCTTCTCGTTCCCACAGGCGTTCAACTCTACGCCTGTCTCCTTGTATTGTTCTGTGCACTCTTCGCCCTTCACGAGATGCGGGAGGACATATCCTCCACACGCGTCATTCCCCAAGATGACCTGTGCCTCCATCTTGGGCATTGATGTACAGACTCCCACCTCTAGGGTTTGGCAGCCATAATCGGAATTTAAAGTTACCTGGTGTAGGGGCATCCTCACTGGGCCTCCCACAGTGGCCACCCGTGCCACCCCCACACTGGTACTTTCGTAACCCTCGGGGAACAGGGTTTCACTTACCAGGGTAAAGTCAGCCCCGGTGTCTCTTAGCATCTTCACGGGGATGGGGTCTGCGACCCCCATCCTTACGGTTCCTTGACACATAAATGGGTGAACTTTCTTCTCCCCATTTAGCACGGGTTCATCCCGCACTCCCTCGGCCCTCTGGTCCTCGAACATCACTAAAGCAACGTGTCCCCGCTGCTTAGGGCGTCTGCATTCCCGCGCGACGTGTCCGGGTATTCCGCAGTTGTAGCAGCGGCCCCTCGGCGGAGACCATCCGCCACCGCTCGCCTTAGCACTGCCTCCAGAGACCGTCGCACCCTGTGTCCTTCTCGCCTCACTTGTCGTTTCTTTCCCTGCAGTAACAGTTCCCGAGCTCTCAGCTTGGTTCTCCCCTATCGGCTCTACAACACCTTTTGTTCCTCGGGTGTTCCAACTTGAGAAATGGGACTTGGGAGAACTCGTTCCTGTCCTCCATCCATCCGTCCTTCTATAACTCCGATCGTTTCCGACGTATGCGGGTGGTCGGTTCTGTCCCTCTCGGCGTGGGCGTAGGGCTTCTTCTAGCATGTCGGCCCGGTCGGCTGCGGCCCTCAGGTCCTTTATGTCCGCCTCCTTTACCCTCATCCTGATCTCAGGAGAGAGCACGGACATAAACTTTTCCATGGCCATTAGTTCCTTGACCTCTTCGACCGACCTTGCTTCTTCAGAGTCCAGCCACTTAAGGAGCTTTCTTTCAATGTCCCTCGCCGTCTCCGCATACGATTTTCCTGGCAACCGGGTACATTCTCTAAACCTCTTTCTGTAACACTCTGGCGTGAGCTTAAAGGAACGGAGCACAGCTCGTTTTACCGCATCGTAGTTAGTGCATTCTTGGAAGTCGAGCATAGTGAAGGCTTGGCGAGCTTCCCCTGTGAGCCTTCCTTGGACCAACTCCGCCCACTCCGCCCTCGGCCACCTCTTCATAGCAGCAACTCTCTCAAAGTGATCGAAGAAACTTTCGGCTTCACTAGGCACAAAGACCGGCAGGTCTCGTTCCCTCACTCGTCGGTCTTCCTGTGGCGGGGCAGGGGCACCTAGTCCCAGTTCAGCTCGCTTCAGCTCCACCTCCTGGTTGGCTTCTATTTCCATTTGTCTCAGCCTAACTTCTTGCTCTCGTTCTTCCCTGCGTAGCTGTGCTTCTCGTTCCTCACGCTTCGTCTGTGCTTCTCGCTCTTGCTCTTCTTTGCGCTGTTGTGCCTCTTCTCTCCTCAGTTGCGCTTCTGCTTCTCGCTCTTCTTTGCGCTGCTGTGCTTCCTCTCTCCTCAGCTGCGCTTCTGCTTCTTCTCTCCTCAGCTGCGCTTCTGCTTCTCGCTCTTCTTTGCGCTGCTGTGCTTCTCGCTCTTCTTTGCGCTGCTGTGCCTCTGCTTCTCGCTCTTCTTTGCGCTGCTGTGCCTCTAGCTGCAGCTTCATTATTTCCAGCTTAATGCTGTGCCTGCTGCCGCTGGATCCCCTGCTGCTTCCACCAATACTCAGGTGCTCACCCTCACTGGCAGGTGTTTGGGGCCGTTCCTCCCCCAAAGCTTCGTCTCGAGCCTTTAGCTGAGCCATTATCTCTAGTCTTCTTTCACCAACTCGGGCAGATTTCAGCTTTATTCCAAAATGATCCGCTATAGCCTGTAACTGTGCCTTGGTGCACTCTTCCAGCACCTGTACGGCTCTAGAATCAATAAACCTCGTCACTTTATCATCCTCCATCTTGTGCTATGAGTGATAACCTTCACCTGATCTCTAACACCACTGCCAAGTACCACTGCAACCTTTACTCCGATCTATATCCTGGCAAGGTCGCCAATGTTGGGGTTTCCCCTCTCTATTATTCTCTACCCTTACTCTGGGGTAAGCAATAGTTATGCTCAAGGTAACTCACCGTAGCCCTGCGGGTCTTCCCTCGATCCTCACGGCGCCACTGCACGCCAGGAGAGTCTCCCAGTCAATCTTAACGGCCTCTTATTAAGAAAGAGTGAGAACACGACTCGACCACATCGACCGTCGTGTGCCCTCCCCAACAATAGGGCTCTACAGTTAAACACAAGATCGCCAACTGGTGTTTAAGGTGGCCAGTAACACCCTCAGTGGACTGGTGTATTCAGTGGTAGCCTTGGCAAGGTCACACTCAAAGATCAGGAATCAGGCAGGTACTTATTTTTATCACTCTATGCTTACAGGTATAGTATAGCCACAAGATCAATGGAGGGGATGATAAAAACACAAAGAGAGTTTTGTATTTTACTTAAAATGTATGAAAGATGTCACAAGGCCACACAATAATCATAAATCAACTGATCCTGACTCGGCCGGTAATTCCCACGGATATTATGCGATCACTAGAGGGCAACACTCTCCCCCTCCTCATCAAGTGTCAAGAACAGCTGATCGCAATGGCCTCTCCGCGCGAACTTTGCTTGTTTTCTAGATTCACGCGCGCTGTTCCTTTAAATTTTCCAATATTACTAGAAACTCGCACACTCGATATTGGCACAAATAAACCGTATTACTCAGTTACACTGTACTCAGGCTCAAACAGTCTTTTCTACAATCAATGCTATAATGATTCACTGTAATGGCTTCACATTGTTCTTCACTCAACAATATATTATGAACTATTAACACTGGAGTTTTCAGTACTTTCTCTCGTTGGCGATAACGCAATAATTCACTGTACTCACAAATGATTATTCACTGAATGAACATAGACATATATATGGTATATAAATCAATCATCAATACATGGAAAATAAATAGTTTCTGGGCACATAGCCTAACCTCCAAATACTGGCATAATATTATATATAATTCACCACTATATGTTCATATCAAAATCTATAGAAAGATATACACAACACAGTAAATTTATCACTGGTTCTTGGTGTCTGTACACACCAATAATCAACATGAATATTACAAGCACTCTTGATAGTACTGTCTAGCGCCCTGGTGCTTTACCATGACATAAGTGAGACTTGCTCACGACATATAAAATCTTCAGGCTAGATAATATAGCCGAATAATATAGCTAACTAAAGGGGAATGGGGAGGGAACTAGAACCACCTACTTCACCCTATCCTCCGATGAGAGTCGAGATGTAGCTCCTGGTCCTCGTGTCGGGAACGCCCCCACACTACACGTCGTCGTGTCCTACCAGAGCCTCTCGTCGTCCCACCGTTTAGCGCGTCGTCTCCGTGCCTCCTCACTGCAGGTCCGTCCTCCTCCTTGACTTCTTGAAGGTTGGAGTCGGTCTCCTGGCCGTCGTCTTCTCCCAGCAACGGCTGTCGCCTACGTCTCAGCTACAGTCGTTCGGTTTCCCCAAATAGTCCTCTCTTCCTCAGCTACCCAGTGGCTCTGTCAGCCACTACGCTGTCACGAACTGGTGAATTGCCACAGGCGTCAACATACGTCACTGCACGGCTTCACTGCTACTGGCACAGTACCTGACTGGAGCACTTGTTGCTCAAATAACCGTCAATTCCCTCTTCTGGTTCAACACATGAACTAGGGAAGACTTCTCAGAGTACTGGCGGACTTCAGGTGACGCGTAAATCCACGGTAGTGGGAAACAGCTGTCCGACAGACAGGACCACTCGTCGCACGTCCGACCTCTATGACGTGTCGTGTCTGACTGATGGCGCCAGCCCGGCGCGCGGACTGGACCCCCTTCCTTCGTGACGTCACTTTCGCTACGGGAAGTTTTCATTGGCTCCCGGTGCCACACTGCTGTCGGTGACCAATCCGGTGCCACTGACGTCACACGGTTTTGGCGGGAGATCAGGGAGGTAAGCGCCATCTTGGCTCCCTAAAGGGCCTAAACCACAGGCCAAAATATTACTATTTCACAAATTTCTCGGCTCTCCGAGAACACTTCACTCTCTCCCATATATCAAATTGTAGCCTGCAACGTAGAGAACGCTTGGGAAAAGTAGACATGACTCTTACTGCAGGAGTGGGAGAATTATAAGGGGGGGAACTCCGTCACACTACAGACAAAAATCAGAGGATACAACTGACGATTTACTATAAAACCAGAAAAACGGCCAGCCTACTCATGAGAAACTCTCCAGACACAAAACAGAACGCTTTAAAAGAGACTAACGTCGTCTATGCCTTCAAATGCCCACTTGGGGACTGTAAGCTCCAAAAAACCCAGTATATAGGCAAGACAACAACATCTCTTTCTAGGCGTTTAACGATGCATAAGCAACAGGGCTCCATTAAGGAACATATAATCTCTTCCCATAACCAAACCATCGCCAGAGAAATCCTAGTAAACAACACAGAAATCATCGATAGATACAGCGATAGCAGGCGGCTTGACGTTTGCGAGGCACTACACATCAATAAGTCAACACCAGCAATCAACAGCCAATTATTGCACAACTATATTCTACCCACCTCAAGACTCCGCTCCAATATAGAAGCATCAAGAAATATGGACCAATAGGCTTTCTACAAACACTTCTATTCAATACCCATTGTTTCTGTTCTGTCTTGTGTTGATACTTTTAATACCCTATTAATATCCCCTGTTCTGTCTTGTGTTAATGCCACATCATCCTTCCCACCTCACTCGAATGTAGATATAATATCAGAGAGACGTAAGTTCTAATCAGTTGTGTATTTGTGAAGTCTTTGAAAATGTAATAAGTTTTACGAAACGCGCCCGTGTCGCGTCAGACTAGAAATAAAAATGAATTTTGGAGAAGTGATTTTTGATTTACCTCCAACAGTGAAGCGTAATGTACGAAAGATTGAGAAAATTCGTGTTAGAATTATTAATCTTACTTTTTCGGTCATATTTAATAATATATGTCTACAGGAAAGACTGCTACCAAAATATACTAATATATATATATATATATATATATATATATATATATATATATATATATATATATATATATATATATATATATATATATATATATATATATATATATATATATATATATATATATATATATATATATATATATATATATATATATATATGTCGTACCTAGTAGCCAGAACACACTTCTATGCCTACTATGCTGTAACACGGGTTCGGGTTCCTCTCTCTTTACTTATCTTCTTTCTACTCCCTCTACCCGTAGTCTTACTTTTATTTCTAAACTAAGGGACTCCAAAACTTTTACCAAAGCCAACTCCACGCCACGTGGTCCTAAGACGATTGACCGACTTAGGATTCTACACCCAGTATGACGTGACCTAAGCTCTGATCAAAACCCTAGAGTCGCCTCTGCTGCCACCACCAGACCAGTAAAAAGAAGAGCAATGATCGAGGTCTGGATCGATCACGCTAATTAATCAACCTTGGGGCTTGATCCCCACTATATACGATGACCTTGAGTGTGGAATAAATTACGCGGTAATGATAATTCCGATTCGATGTTAGAATCGGCGCCCAATACAACTCTGCCTCGTGTGGACCACGTGACCAGGACAAGTATACACATAACCAAATGGAGACAATAAAAATGCAAATTATTAACAAATTTAATTTATTAAAAGAAAACTAAAACAAAATCTAAATAGGTTCACTCCCTATCACTTTAACACTCCCTACTTGACCTGAATGGCAAATGAGAAGACTATTTCTATACATAACCATAGCAACTATACCTCTATGTTTTCCAGCTAAGATGTTGGGCTGGTCTTGGGGAGAGGTAAGATGTTTGACCTCTCCCAGCTGCTCGGCAGATCACACTGATCTCTCTCTTGTCTGGTCTACCCCAGACTAGAACATTGTATTGTTCCGCATCGCTTACCCAGTTACTTTAGCAAGGTTAAGTTATAACAATTAAACTCTGTTGTACTTAATTGATCCAGACTGGTTGAATTATTTTACTGAATTAAATTACACAAACATCTAACGGCAGAGCTGTTCCCGATCCCCAAAATGGTTAATTGAACTTTGAGAAATACTAGACATGTCAACCCTGCTGACCTATGACCGCCGGTCACTCCGCCTTAAAAGTTAGATCTGATTCGTGACGTCACTGATGGTGACTTAAACTCAATAATTAGAATACTCTTGGTATTGTATCCAGTACTATTATACAATACAATTTTAATGCAAAATGAATAAAGGCTAATTTTCTCTAAATTACTGAATACTATAGGATGATTCATTATACGTAGCTATGAACAAAGATGCCCGCCATTTGTGACTCAGACCTGCTAATTCCCAGGGGACTGGGCGTTGTTGAGAGGTCAGGTCCCTACTCGAACTTCTGGAACCTTCTGGAATAATTCTTACAACAGCCTAGTTTGTTACAACCCCCCCCCCCCGCACAAGCACTTAGTAAACCTTGTTAATTTGTTAAAATTCACGAGGTTTAGTATCCAAACCCACAATTCAACTCATGCCACAAACAAAAGCTAACCTAACTAATAAAATTTGACAAATAATAGTCCAACATCATAATGAACATGTTCATATTTCATAAATTTCTCAGCTGTCAACTGACAGCAATCCTCCAATATCAGGAAACATACATCCTACCCTTACTGACATAGCTAAATAACATGTCCCTACTCTACCATCAAAAACTAGCTATTAAACTCTCTTGGCTCTTCACTAGCCAAGTCCATGTGTCCTCTAGAGCCGGCCACACCGTGCTCAAACAAACATTAAAGTTATATCATCAGACTGAACTTTCAGTCATCCGGGAGCGTACTACGGAACTATCAGGTACACATCCGTGTACTAACCACTCCCCATCAATGTCAACCTTGACATGTTAAGGAACACACCTAACGTTTATTACATGTATCTAAAAATATAAACAAAAATTCCTATACTATATCACAGGTTTCAGCTGACTGCACAGCCAAGTGTTCTCACTCACTAGAAGTGTCAATGTTTATATTGGTCCGCCTCTCCTGTGTTCAAACATTCTGAAAAAAATAGCACAATATAATTTTCCATAACCGTTTGTTCTGGGCTGAGACAATTACACAGGGGCTTCGATTTTGATTACTGACCAATTAGAGAGTTAAATTTTCATATATTTTACCAGAATTATTTTAAATCTGTTTTTCAACATTTAAAAAGTATTGTGATTCTAACTCTGTTTTTCAACATTTAAACAAAAGTGTCCAGATGTTCTTTACACAGATGTTCAGAGCCAACTTTGTTGTTTTGTATCAATTGTTCATATTGAGTAATCGAGAAAAAAAATCGATGCTGCTGGATGCTGAATGTAGTCGCTGACGATGACGGTGTCGATCTTGCTTCTTCATGTGTAGACATCCATACCTGGTCCTCTTGTACTCCCATCCGGTACTCCTGAATGACGACAGAGTGTAGTAGAGCGGAGTGCCAAGTGACAGCTGTAGAATACTGTTACTTCGGCCATTAATCTTGCTCTCGACAGTCCACACGCCTTCGTATCAATCACAGTTCACACGGCAGTTCTTGATGTTAAACTTGACGGCGCAGATGACCACAGCAGAGCAGGACTGGATGTACCAACGGTGTCTCTTAGCAGGAGTGGTGTCAGAAGGTCGTAGAGGCGGGTTGCTTGTTTGCAGAACAGGTGAATCTCGTCTTCCGTCATTGCTCACGTCATCTCAGACGTTTCTTGATGTCCCCAGGTTACTAGGCCGTAAACACCAACTGTGTATACCCTCGTACCGCCGACTTTAGGCCCAAAGGAGACAATTTTGCGACCCTCTATTGGCGAGTCCCGGTACTCTGTAGGGAAACCGTGCCTTCCACCTGTGACCGCCTTATTTCCGCTTTCTTGTTAATTCAGATGACGTAATCATTAATCTTCCGGCGAAATTCTTGAGTACTGCTACGTGCTTTCCATTTCTTGACCTCTCCTCCAACACTGCTGGAATGGCTGCAGTCTTGATGACGCAGCAGGTGGGTAGTGGTGATCTCGAGACAGCTACCCCGGCGTTGTATGGCACCTCCGGTGACTGCTATAATGTGGACAGCTCGCTGGCCCTGACAACCTCGTTAGTGACGTGAGGCGTCGGCCGGGTGACTCTTGGACAGTCACTCATCCCCAAAGTAACTGATGTATGGGTTACTGGGTCTGGTGGGGGGAGGGCTTTGTGTAACGTGCCTCCCCCCTCGGTCTTTACAGACAAGGGTTCACGTGTGGCTGGAACAACTGGGTCGGTGTACCAATCAGACCTGGGAACAGACAGACACAACACAGCGGAAGCATAGATATACTCTGGGTTTGGTGGAGGTGGAACCCCAGAGCACGGTAAAAGTTGCTACCTGAGTCAAGTATAGACATAGTACATCTCATTGCCTTTACAGGAAAATCTAATGAATACTAAATTATACTAACTAGGGAAGTTACTTTACTGTACAGCGCGAGATCTCGTCACCATAGGGTGGCGAGACTGCACCTGACTACTGATGAGCGATGACAGAGGGTCATCCTCATCTTCTGACTCGTCGGTGAAGCCATGAGTCAGCACTGCTGAGTCAGGAACTAGACCCGCTGAAGGCAGTTCTAATTCCTCTCTAGCATGATAATGTTTCAATTTATTTACATGAATTGTCCTTTCCACCTGGTCCTCGAACACTCCTTTTATAACAAGATTAACCGGCCCCGCCCTTTTAATTACTCTATATGGTCCTCGCCACCTCGGAGCTAGTTTCCTGCTCTGATTGGCGGGCGCAGCCTCATTCACTCTCAATACGAGGCTTCCTTCCTTCAACTCAAGAGGGCGCACTTTCTTGTCATAAAAATGAGCATACCGAGTCCGTGCCTTCTTGGACGCTTCAGCTGCAATATTCCATGCATTTCTCATTTTACCAAGGACCTCTGAAGGATAGTCCTCCCCGTATGCAACATTATGTCTGTTAAGCAGACCTGAGGGGAAATTGCATGAATTACCAGTAAACAAATGAAGTGGTTGGGTGTTAATTGATTGGTGGATGGCAGTATTCAAGGCGAACTGAACATAGGGTAGGTGTTCATCCCAGGTGTTTGCATCATGTTCAGCAAGGATTGCAAGCATATCCTTGACTGAACGATTAGTCCGTTCCGTCATTCCGTTTGCTTGTGGGTGGTAGGCCGTTGTAAAAGCCGAAGTTGTCTCTAAAATCTTACAAACTTCTCTAAATATATTCCCATTGAATTCTTGACCCCGGTCAGAGACTAAAGCTTTAGGAGGTCCGAATACAGTAACGAACCTACGCAAGAACGCATCTGCAACCGTACGAGAATCCTTCTGAGGTAATGCAACTAGTGTAGTGTATCTAGACAGATGGTCAACTAGCACCAACACATATCTGTTTCCTGAATGACTGTGGTGTAAATCAATCAGATCGGCCCCCACACGATCTAACGGTTCACGAATTTCAGGAAATTCCTGAAGTGGGGCTTGTACCTTAAGGGTACCTTTCCTCCTCTGGCAACGAGGGCACGACTTCACGAAATTGATTACCTCAGAAAGTAATCCTGGAAAATAAAATAGAGACTTTGCTTTTAAGTGCGTTTTAAAGATCCCCGGATGCCCTGCAAGTTTTGAAGCATGCGCAAGCTTTAACGCTGATGACCGCAACGCGTCCGGAATAACTAGCTGAAATACTGCCCTATCATTCTGGCTATTAACATAATACAGGACGCCCTGTTTCATCTCAAAATCATGTATAGGTAAATTCTTTTTCTTTTTCGGGTATTTTCCTCCCTCTAAATACTCAATAATTTCTTTCCATCTAGGCTCGCTCATCTGGTATTTTCTCATTTTATCTGATGGAATGGTTTCAATGTTTTCATTAATCTGCATTGCCGCTATATTTCTACTTAGCGTATCTGGCACAACATGGGCTGGACCAGGCTTGTACAAAATCTGGAATGAGTGGGCCGAAAGTTCGTGAGACCAGCGTGACATTCGTGGGCATTTCGTTCGCTTTTTAAATATGTGTGTTAACGCTCGATGGTCTGTGTAGATTACAAAATGCCGCTGAAATAGGTAAGGCTCGAAATACCTAACTGATTCTACTACTGCCAGTGCCTCCCGATCCGTAGCTGAATAACGAACTTCAGGTCCTTTGACCTTCCTACTGAAATAGGCTACTGGATGGGGTAAATTATCTGCGTCTCGCTGAATTAAGCACCCGCCAATAGCAATACCGCTGGCGTCAGTGTGCACTTCCCACTCTTTCTCAAAATCAGGAATAGCCAATACCGGTGTCGTGATTAGTTGGTCTTTCAGTTTGCGATAGGCCTCGTCATGTTCAGATTTCCACACAAACTTCGCATTTTTCTTTGTCAGATCAGTCAGGGGTGCTGAAATGCCAGCGAAACCTTCAATATGACGACGAAAATATCCGGCCGCCCCCAAAAACCTACGCACGTCCTTTGCTGTCCTTGGAGTAGGCATGTCAGCAATGGCGCGGCAAGAATCTGGGTCAGGTCGGATACCGTCTGGGCACACCTGGAACCCCAGAAATTTGAATTTCTGAGCCGCCAGGGTGCACTTCTGAACATTCAGCCTGAAACCTGCCTGATCTAGCAACTTCAAAGTCTCAGTCAAGTCCTGCAGGTGTTCCTCAAACGTCCTGGAATATATCACAACATCATCCAGGTACGCTAAAGAATGCCTACCCAGTACCGGACTAAGGATAAAGTTGATGGCCCTCTGAAACGACGAGGGCGCTGTCTTCAAACCAAACGGCATCCTACGGAATTGATAAGTGTGCCTACCATCCGAGAATGCTGTTTTTTCCCTATCTTGTTCTGCCACCGGAATCGCCCAATACGCCGATTTTGCGTCAAGAGTTGAGAAATACTTAGCAGCACCAAATTGATCTATTATCTCCTGTATTCGGGGCAACGGATACACATCACCCTTAGTTAGTTCGTTCACCTTCCGGTAGTCAACACAGAAACGATAACTACCGTCCGGTTTCCGAACAAGCACAACAGGAGAGAGCCATGGTGACGTACTAGGCTCTATCACGCCCTGTCTCAACATTTTCTGGCACTCCTCCCTGATAATGTTCTTTGCCTGTTCCGGCAACCTCCACTGTCTTGTGTACACAGGCAAATGGTCACCAGTTGGAATGGTGTGCTCGATCTTATCAAGGAGACCAATCTGGTCATCCTCTGTCGCAAACAATTTCGGGAATTTTCGTAAAACTCCTCTCAGTGCCTTCCTATCCGCCTGTGCAACATGTTGCAAATCAAGTGCTGAAATTAATTTTTCTACTTCCTCTACATTCTGTGCAACATTTCTCGTTTCGTATTGTACTTTGGATGGTGTTTTAGTTTTCAACATATTCAGTGCACTACATTGTGCAGTGACGGCTGGCGTCTCAGCTGACTCATGGTGAAAGATTTCTGTGTCCTCCACCATGGTTCCCTGAGATACCCTATCACCTGCCCTGAAGCGAAAAGTCTTATGTGAAAGATTGACAACTGGAATGAGTGCACCTTTATCGAGCACTACAACTAAGTGATGAGGAATTAATAAACTATCACATCTCCCAGCCACCTGAAGGGTGGTACCTGGTTGTATGTGACGTCCCACGGCTACTTTAATAAATTTAACAGAATGTGGTGGGCAACTCTGTTTGGTCAATGCGTGCAATGCGCATGACCTCTTAATTGTGTCTGGAAGAGACTTAAAAATCAATTTTGGATAGTGCGCATTATATTTCAGCTTCCTCTTAATTGAAGCTACAACTGGGGGATGGTCGATCATCTCCACAGGGTAGGAAGTCTGTCCCAACTGCAACCTGCAGTTCCTAGCCCCTTTTTGAGCAGACAAGGAATAATTAAATCGCGACAGAAAATCAGTTCCCATTAAGATGTGACCAGGAAAATCAAGGTTCTCTACGATCGTACATGTGTGAGGCTGCAATTCCCCATCAATCTCAAAATTAACTGTACCTTGACCTACGATCTCAATCTTTTCCCCATTGACTGCTGTTAATGTCTTTGCGCACCGTTGAAGACGTGCATACTTAAAATTGCTGAAGGCTGACTTTTTAATTACCGTTGCCTGGCTTCCTGTATCAACAAAAGCTGTCAATCTCACACCTTCCACTTTCACCTCAAACGTAGGCCTACCATCACTAGGAGCCTGCTTTCATGCTTTCGTAGGAGTGACTTCGCAATCCCTCTGTATATGCCCGCGCTTCCAGCAGGAGTAACACCTCCGCGGATCTCTGTTGGTACCCCGCGCAGGGTGGCTCGAACTTGCAGCCGAGGGCTGCTTCCCGCCTGATGAACCCGCGCCACAGTTCCTCGGCTTGGCTCCCTCGCCTTTACTTAACGCCTCTACGTATGGCGACAACTGAGTGCCCGGCGTCTCCGTGCGCATCTGCCTGTCGAAGGCTGTGGCGGCCTGGGGTTGGGGTTGAGGTATGGTGTGGGTGGCCTGGGGTTGGGGTGTGGATTGAGGTTGGGGTTGAGGTATGGTGTGGGTGACCTCAGGCTGGGGTGTGGATTGAGGTTGGGGTGGGTATGGGGTGGCCTGGGGCTGGTATGGGTATGGGTATGGGGTGGCCTGGGGTTGGAATGGGTATGGGTATGGGGTGGCCTGGGATTGGTATGGGTATGGGGTGGCCTGGGGTTGGTATGGGTATGGGGTGGCCTGGGGTTGGAATGGGTATGGAGTGGCCTGGGGTTGGGGGAAGGGTTGGTATGGGAACTGAGGATGGGGTTGGTATGGGAATTGAGGATGGGGTTGGTATGGGAATTGAGGATGGGGTTGGGGTTGTTGTAGTGACGGATGAGGTGTACCTAGGTGGTCCCCAGTGGTGTCGGAAGAGGTGCTGTCCTCTACACTTCCACTTCCACTCCCACTGGTCCCCACTGACTGGTCATTATCTGGGTTAAACATTTTCTGTGATTCCTGGTGTGCCACGTCTCTTCTAAACTACCCTTTAGTACACCCTCGACCCGGACTCACTACAACCGTGATCTTACACAAATAATAATAAAAAAAAATCGCAACTCTTTTCCAAGAAACAACTACTAAATCCCCAAAATAGGAAATACACCGATTTATCGAGAGAATCGTTGAAGTGAATCCAATGAATGAGTGTCTGCCCCGCACTCGTGTCTGACCGTGAAATATCCCGCAGTTCTATTGCTGAAGCCTAAGTCCTTTACGTTAAAAAATTAAAGAATCTAATTTATATAAAACAATTTAAATGATAACGCCACTAACGCGCAGCACTCGTGATGGATTAATAAAGAATATTTACTGTACTTGAATACTAAACGCGCTTGAAGTGAGCAGCGTGGCCCCTGATGACTGATGGAGCGGGACCAGCTGCGCTGAAAAAAACTAAGTCCCTCGCTTTTTCGCTTAAACGCTGAAAAATCAAAATTTTTGTTCTGAAGGAAAATAACTAGTTTTACGTTAATAAACCGCTCTAGCGATTAATATAGACACCCAGGACCTATATATGCTTACCAAAAATTGAATTTTTATCAAAAACTGCGTTTTTACTCAATTGCTGGACTCTGCCAATTTTTCTGACTCCGAGGGAAAAAAAATTTCTATCACCCCAAATATCACAAAACTCCTTTAATTCACAAAAATTTGGGTTTCTCGTTCCCAGATATAAATACGTTATTATTTACTACTGACGTTGTATGCAGAACAATACTGACACATCGGGCGGTTTCAACACTCACTAATTCGAATTTTCGTCAAAATCCGAGATTTTCACCTCAAATGGACTCTGACAAAATTACAACACGATTTTCTCGAAAAATAACTAAATTCGGCAAAAATGTAATTATCACTGTTTAATGCTTACGGACAGAATTACGTCCCTTGCGCGCACTAGAGAGTAATACTGACTCTAGGATATACACGAAACCTGAAAATTAGAATTTCCGCCAAAAAGTCAGATTCTAGCCCAAGCTGGACTTAGAAAATTTTCCACCTACGTTTCTACTGAAAACAGAATTCTAAGTCTACAAACACAATTCTACCGTCTTACTGGTAAAAACTATGAGCTATCACTCGCATCGACTGGAGAATCCTAATGACGCCCAGATCATACACGTGACCCACGAATACAAATTAATTACCGTTAACGACTTTCCGACATTGACTTAGCCGAAAACTTATCCCAAAATACTTAGAAATATTCCATGGACAAATAACATTTACACGCAACTTACTATCCCTTAAACTCCTTCACTTATCTATCGTGACCGACATATAGCCCTAAGTCCAGAGGATTAACTACACTCTAGTAACAACGCCTCTGACTTAGACTAATAGAACAGGGAATAACAAAACTTAACGTACGCACTTAGCCTAATATGCAAGAAAACGCTAAACACTTGGGAAAAATTTTTAACCGGGGATTGAATTTAGGGGAAAAATTAATCTAGAACAACGCAAATAAACTGAAATTACTTTATAAATTTAAGTATACTTAATTCAAAAATGCACTCGACTTAATCTTATAATCGTTCCTACCGGCTCGCCGTACCACACCTAGCCTAGAGGCCACACCATCTAGGTTCCAACAGAGCGACACGCAGCTTTCAGCAACAATTATGACTAGGGACGACTCAACCTCCACTAAGTGTGCGATCACTTAGTTGTTGAATCGCTGCTAGGTAGGTTACTAGTCCGTCCCTCGGAGGCCGCAACGCCCTTCACGGATTACGTTTTTCCTAGCGTTTTGGGTCGTCTAATAACGCCCTCGGACTATCTACTGGCGTCCCACAGATATATCCGCCCCCGACAGCCCTCAAGGAACTGCTGTTGAGAGTATGGCGGCTCCCAACACCTCTGAATTAATTGCAATGGGTCGAGTATGGTACCCAGTCCAATCAACTCGGAGCGGTCTCCTTTTCAATAAATCTAATTTTAACAGCCTAATCTTACTAACTAACCTTAATCATATCAGCCCGCATGACCCCAAGATTCGCCAATCCCCACTCAAACGCACTTGTGGGGCGCACTGCTAATCCTGGCCCGCGGCTGTCTCCTTAGCCTCCACGCACGTGTTCGAACGGCTAGACGCGTGAGCCTTTCAACAATTTCAAACAAAATTGTTGAAACCACCGCTGTGCACCATTGTAACACGGGTTTAGGTCCCTCTCTCTTTACTTATCTTCTTTCTACTCCCTCTACCCGTAGTCTTACTTTTATTTCTAAACCAAGGGACTCCAAAACTTTTACCAAAGCCAACTCCACGCCACGTGGTCCTAAGACGATTGACCGACTTAGGATTCTACACCCAGTATGACGTGACCTAAGCTCTGATCAAAACCCTAGAGTCGCCTCTGCTGCCACCACCAGACCAGTAAAAAGAAGAGCAATGATCGAGGTCTGGATCGATCACGCTAATTAATCAACCTTGGGGCTTGATCCCCACTATATACGATGACCTTGAGTGTGGAATAAATTACGCGGTAATGATAATTCCGATTCGATGTTAGAATCGGCGCCCAATACAACTCTGCCTCGTGTGGACCACGTGACCAGGACAAGTATACACATAACCAAATGGAGACAATAAAAATGCAAATTATTAACAAATTTAATTTATTAAAAGAAAACTAAAACAAAATCTAAATAGGTTCACTCCCTATCACTTTAACACTCCCTACTTGACCTGAATGGCAAATGAGAAGACTATTTCTATACATAACCATAGCAACTATACCTCTATGTTTTCCAGCTAAGATGTTGGGCTGGTCTTGGGGAGAGGTAAGATGTTTGACCTCTCCCAGCTGCTCGGCAGATCACACTGATCTCTCTCTTGTCTGGTCTACCCCAGACTAGAACATTGTATTGTTCCGCATCGCTTACCCAGTTACTTTAGCAAGGTTAAGTTATAACAATTAAACTCTGTTGTACTTAATTGATCCAGACTGGTTGAATTATTTTACTGAATTAAATTACACAAACATCTAACGGCAGAGCTGTTCCCGATCCCCAAAATGGTTAATTGAACTTTGAGAAATACTAGACATGTCAACCCTGCTGACCTATGACCGCCGGTCACTCCGCCTTAAAAGTTAGATCTGATTCGTGACGTCACTGATGGTGACTTAAACTCAATAATTAGAATACTCTTGGTATTGTATCCAGTACTATTATACAATACAATTTTAATGCAAAATGAATAAAGGCTAATTTTCTCTAAATTACTGAATACTATAGGATGATTCATTATACGCAGCTATGAACAAAGATGCCCGCCATTTGTGACTCAGACCTGCTAATTCCCAGGGGACTGGGCGTTGTTGAGAGGTCAGGTCCCTACTCGAACTTCTGGAACCTTCTGGAATAATTCTTACAACAGCCTAGTTTGTTACAATGCAAGTCCCGATTTGCCTAATAAGCCAAGTTTTCATGAATTAATTGTTTTTCCACTACCTAACCTAACCTAACCTAAGTTTTTCGGCTACCTTACCTAACATAACCTATAAAGATAGGTTAGGTTAGGTTAGGTAGGGTTGATTAGGTTCGGTCATATATTCACGTTAATTTTAACTCCAATAAAAAAAAAATTGGCCTCATACGTAATGTAATGGGTAGCTTTATCATTTCATAAGAAAAAAATTAGAGACAATATATTATTAATTCAGGAAAATTTGGCTTATTAGGCAAATATATATATATATATATATATATATATATATATATATATATAATATATATATATATATAATATATATATAATATATATATAATATATATATATAATATATATATATAATATATATATATAAATATATATATATATATATATATATATATATATATATATATATATATGTCGTACCTAGTAGCCAGAACTCACTTCTCAGCCTACTATGCAAGGCCCGATTTGCCTAATAAGCCTAGTTTTCATGAATTAATGTTTTTTCGACAACCTAACCTACCTAACCTAACCTAACCTAACGTTTTTGGCTACCTAACCTAACCTAACCAATAAAGATAGGTTAGGTTAGGTTAGGTAGGGTTGGTTAGGTTCGGTCATATATCTACGTTAACTTTTACTTCAATAAAAAAAATTGACCTCATACATAATGAAATGGGTAGCTTTATCATTTCATAAGAAAAAAATTAGAGAAAATATATTAATTCATGAAAACTTGGCTTACTAGGCAAATCGGGCCTTGCATAGTAGGCTGAGAAGTGAGTTCTGGCTACTAGGTACGACATATATATATATATATATATATATATATATATATATATATATTTATTTATTTATATATATATATATATATATATGTGTGTGTATATCACGAAAATAAACACGTGATTAAGAATGTGACAATGTCAGACCACGGAGGAAAATGAAACAGGAATTTCCTTAAGTACTTTCGTATATTAAATACATCTTCAGAAGGAATGATTTTACAGATCGAGTGATGGGTATAAATAGGCAGGAGAGAGTGGTGAAGTGAGGTGAGGTACAATACTTGGACAACGCAGACGGCCCATTGGCCCATCAGATGCACCCAATTGGCCCATCCGATGTAGCCCAATGGCCCATCTGATACAGCAGACATACAAGCACAATACATAGGTAATTATAACATAAAGAGGTAAATATATACAATGAATTAGTGAGACAAATGTTTTCCAATGATCCTAACGTTTCATTGATCCTAAATGATCCTAAAGGGATAACGTTTCTATTAACAATATCTTTCAGGACCCTTTCCTAAGTTTTATGAGCTGTGGAAAAGAAGTTCCTGTAAAATAGTCTAATAGGGGGTACAGGTGTTGTGTTAGTTGTCTCTTCAGAGGTTGCATGGCGTTTCACCTTCCTTCTTATGATGTCTTCAACGAAACCATTGGAGAAGCCGTTGTTGACTAGGATCCGCCTTACCCTACAGAGTTCTTCATCGACTTGCTTCCATCCTGAGCTGTGGCTGAGAGCACGGTCGACATAAGCGATAACGACACTCCTCTTGTACCTGTCTGGGCAGTCACTGTTGGCATTGAGGCACATTCCTATGTTTGTTTCCTTAGTGTAGACTGCAGTGTGCAAACCTCCGCTCCTTTCCATGACTGTTACATCTAGAAAGGGCAGCTTCCCATCCTTCTCCATCTCGTAAGTGAAACGTAACACAGAATTCCTCTCAAATGCCTCCTTCAGCTCCTGCAGATGTCTGACATCAGGTACCTGTGTAAAAATGTCGTCAACATACCTGCAGTATATGGCCGGTTTCAAGTTCATGTCGACTAAGACCTTTTGTTCGATGGTACCCATGTAGAAGTTCGCAAACAGGACACCTAGGGGAGAACCCATGGCGACCCCATCTACTTGCTTATACATGTGCCCATCCGGGCTCAAGAAGGGTGCCTCTTTAGTACAAACTTAGAGTAGTTTCCTTAAAAAGTTTTCTGGTATGTCAAGATGTCGTCTATGCCTTCAAATGCCCATTTGGGGACTGTAAGCCTCAAAGAATTCAGTATATAGGCAAGACAACAACATCTCTTTCCAGGCGATTAACGATGCATAAGCAACAGAACTCCACTAAGGAACATATAATCTCTTCCCACAACCAGACCATCACCAGAGAAGTCTTAACAAAAAACACGGAAATCATCGATAGATACAGCGATAGCAGGCGGCTAAATATCTGTGAGGCACTACACATTAAGAAGTCGACACTAGCAATCAACAGCCAATTAATGCACAACTATATTCTACCCACTTCAAGATTCCGCACCAATATAGAAGCATCAAGAAATATGGGCCAATAGGCCCTTCGCAGTTACTTCCATTCTTCCCTTTAACTTACAAAATATTATACCCATTGTTTCGTGTTCTGTCTTGTGTTGAAAGTTTGTTTTCACCTCATCCAAAACTGTTGTAACATATCACCTCACCCAAATGCAGGTATAAAATCGAAGATGTTTAAGCTCTGTTCAGTTATAAGATGTGTGTGAGTAAACTAAAGTCTTTGAAAATGTAATAAGTTTTACGAAACGCGCTCAAGTGTCGCGTCAGACTAGAAATAAAAATGAATTTTGGAGAATTGATTTTTCAGTTACCATCAACAGTGAAGAAAAATATAAGAAACATTGAGAAAATTCGTTTTAGAATTATTAATCTTACTTTTTCGGTCATATTTAATAATATATGTCTACAGGAAAGACTGCTACCAAAATATACTAATATTAAAACGTCCTCTAATTACTCAACACAAAGGTTCTATTAGGACAATATCTCACTCTGGCCCCAGACATCACTCGGTACCCCTACTCAAATCTCTGAATATGTTAGATATTAAGTCCCTGCACATCCTCTCATGTGAATTATACATATATATATATATATATATATATATATATATATATATATATATATATATATATATATATATATATATATATATATATGAACTGACATTACAGTTCAGCGCTTTATATATATATATATATATATATATATATATATATATATATATATATATATATATATATATATATATATATATAAAGCGCTGAACTGTAATGTCAGTTCTGACCTTAAAAGCTTCCTAGAAGGTTGTAACAGATCCCATGAGCACCACACCAGAAACAAATACCTATTTGATATTCCAAGAGTACGACTTAGTCAAATTAGAAATGCTTTACAAATCAAGGGACCTCGAATGTGGAATGACCTTCCCAATTATGTTAAAGACTGTACCTCTCCCAACCAGTTTAAGATAAAAACTAAGTACTACCTAATTAACTCAATGTTACCTACCTCACCCCCAAAATGTCAACCCATGTCTTCTATTTTAAACAACACTGTATTGTTGACCAAATTGTATTTCTGTTTTTTTCTGCCATGTTTCCCCCCCCTTTTTTCCATTCTTTTCTTATTTTTTCTCAACACAATTTATACTTTAATCTCAATTAGTATTAAGTTTTAGTCTTAGTGTTTTTCCTGCCCGAAACGCTTTGCGTAATAGTGGCTTTAGGCATTGTATGTTCTAGCTCTATCTATAAATCCATCAACTTATTATATCAACAACAATCCAATCCAACAATGTATCTTACCTTGTATGTATGTACCTTACCTGAATACAAATTTATTTATTTATTATTTATAAATATTGACACATCGTTGGTACATTGGTTATAGAATTGTCTCTGAATTCACGTATCTTTCTGCACTCCATCACATAGTGACGGAGGATGTGCGAATAATTTTGTTGATAGTTTACATTTGGTCAGGTCTACATCGGCAGATAATGAGAATTCCCAGAGATACTTGTAACCGAGTCTAAGCCGAGCAGTAGTAACATCTATAAGTCTGCTGATTTTATTGGATGAACCATAGATGTGTGGCTCCTCTTTTATTATTCCTAACTCATACAATTTTCTCTTTTTATCTGTTTACCATAATTTTTTTATTTTTGTACTCTGGCTTTGCCTGTGTCCTCTAGTTTAAACTTTATCATTCAGTGTTTCTGAGTGTATCTCTATTTACTCTACCTCTTTCTGTTTTAGTGTAACTTTAGTAATTTACTATAGTGTGCTTATAATATTATAGTAAGTAAGCTATTTGTTTTATATAATTATTAATTGCTATTTGTTTTTATTGGTCATCTATTGTTATTAATTATTCTAGTTCATTTTTACTTTACTTAAGTTCCCATTAAGTATATATTACTTAAATTACCATTAAGTTTATATTACTTTAGAATTTTTATCCTACTTTTTCTGTGTAACCCAAGTTGCCTAGCCTCACCACCCTTGCTCCATTGTGCTCTTGGCTTTGCCTGTGTCTCCTAGTGCAAAGTATTACCTTCAGTGTACCTGAAGGTACCTTTAGGCAACCTACCTCTTTTTGTGTATAGTTTTATATTATTATTATTTTTCTTTCATATCTAGTTCTTTTATAATTGTCTTTTTTGGCGTTTTCTGTTAAACAGCCCTCTTATGTAAACTATTATAGACCCATACCTTAACCTCTTATCTAGTATCTATGACAATCATCACTTTAATGATCAAAATTGCAGGTATTATACAGCACATGATGTGAACAATGTTTTAACACGTAATCACAATGTTTCTGTAATTAACTTGAATGTAAGATCTCTAAGCAAACACTTTGATGATGTTAATGTCCTGATCCAAACAGTTGACTACAAATTCTCTTTTGTTGTGCTTACTGAAACGTGGTTAAAAGAAAACACTACTCAACTCTTCAACATACTTAACTAGTCAGCTATTCACAACTGTCGTCCTATACAAAGAGGCGGTGGTACTTCTCTTTACTACCACTAAGAACTGACATGCTTAAAAGTAATTAATCTAGAGACCCTTATGGAGAGTATATATTTGCCTGTTTCAGAGTTAAGGGTAGCGATGCTGTCCTGACTGTGGAAGCAGTCTACAGGATTCCTAACTCTGATGTGACTGAATCTAACTCTAACCTTAGAAATCTAATACTAGAGAACAGACAAAAAGAAGAGTGGTGAACAAAATCCATTTAATTATTTCTGGTGACTTTAACGTTGATCTCTGCGAGCCTGATAACCCTCCTGCTGCTAGTTTCCTCAACCGTATGAATTCCTGCTTCCTCATACCCTTAATCACTAGAGCTATTAGAATCATTGAGAGTACTGTCACGGCTCTTGATCATCTGGACCAACATAACCTCTCCACTTACTTCAGGGATAATCATCGATAGCACTACAGACCATTACCCTACATTTCTCCTAACCAACATTAACAAACCACCTCTAGAGACAAGGGAGATAAGCTTTAGGCTGCACAATGAAACTGCTATAGGCAATTTTATAGCTGCTGCTGCTTATGTCAACTGGGAGTCCGAATTAGGTAACATAGGGGACATCAACCTAGCAGTGCAATCTTTTTTTCAAAAAACTCTCAGCCTTTATAACACCCACTGTCCTATACTAGCGAAACAAATCACAACTAAAAGGCTAAAGAATCCTTGGCTCACAAAGGGAATACTTAAATCCATTAATAAAAAACATGACCTTGAGAAGAAGTATAGGTTAGGAATCGTATCCAAAGAATTTTCAAAGAATTACTCATCATTGCTATCTAAAATAATTAGAAGAGCCAAAATTAAATACTACGAAGATAAACTTACCCAAACAAAGGGCAACATTAAGAAAACATGGAGGACAATTTCACAAATATTGGGATCAAAGAAAATTTTAAATAAAAAAAACAATACTCCTGTCCAATAACGATGGTCAGCTTACAGCCTCTGATACTGCTATTGAGTTCAATAGGATCTTCTCTTCCATTAGGTCATCCCTTGCAAATGATATTCCATCTTCCTGTACTGATGTTCAATCCTATCTTACTGGTAACTATCCACAGTCTCTGTACCTAACATCTGCAACTTCCACTGATGTTAATGAGATAATCCCTTCCCTTAAAACCAAGTCCCTTGTGGAGATACCAACTTTAATTTACAAAAAACTCTCCAGATTTTTAGCTCCTGCTTTTGCATTGCTCTTCAAAAAGTCACTTGAACTCCAAACCTTTCCAGATATTCTAAAAGAAAAAGCAAGAGTAACCACTGTCCACAAATGTGGCGATGTCACCATCTTCAGACCTATATCAGTCCTGCCGAACTTGTCAAAAATATTTGAAAAACTAACCTACAAGCAGCTTTACTCTTATCTAGCCAAACACAATATATTTAGCTCTTGTCAATATGGCTTCAGACCCAAAAAAGCACTAACGATGCACTTATTAGTATGATTAACTTTATTCATGCAGCTCTTGATAAAACTGAGTTCCCTGTTGGGTTATTTGTGGACCTGCATAAGGTTTTTGACACTGTCAACCACCAAAAGCTTCTTCTTAAATTACATCATTATGGAGTCAGAGGTCACTCCCTGCAATACCTTAAGTCTTATCTTACTGACATGCTCCATTATGTTTCTGTGAATAATTCAATTACTCCCACCCTACCCATCAACATTGGTGTTCCTCAGGGCAGCATACTTGGTCCTCTCATCTTTCTCATCTACATTAATGACCTTCCAAATGCCTCCCAACATCTCAAACCAATTCTATTTGCTGACGACACTACCTTCATTTACTCCAGTCCTGACCCCCTTGCTCTAAATGTCACAGTGAATACTGAACTATATAAAGTCCATCTCTGGCTAACTGCCAACAAACTCATCCTCAACATTAACAAAACTTTCTATATTTTGTTTGGCAATAAATCCTCAAATCAAATAAATCTCAGGATAACAATACCCAAATTTGTAGCAAAGTAGATTGGCAAATTCCTTGACGTTCTCATTGACCACAAGTGGAATTTCCAGAGACACATTGTAAATATATCGAGATCATTCGAGTTCTCTATACTGCTAGGCGAAGCAGGTCCTGGTCTAGACTATTTCCTTCTGTTAGGAGAAATTTCTTTTATCACTGGGTCACCTGTGGCTATCTGTTCAAGTCTTGAGCAGGCACTGTGGTCGAATGTAGCTCCAGCTCTGGGTCGGCTCAACGCCTCGAAACTCTGAGTGGCACTAGTCTGTCCACCACCTCTCTCTCTACCTGTGCCATGCTTGTGACATCAGAGGCACACTGGGAACCAGTGTCCGGTGATTCGTTTTGCATTTCCTCGCTCATGTCCTCCTCGCTCGACGTCTCGTTAATCACCCCTGACCTACACAACCAGTCAGCTACATTGTCGCCTCCCTTTATGTAAACCACTCGGAATGTGAACTGTTGAAGGAACAACATCCAGCGCATTATTCTAGGGTTTGCACTTTTTAGCATGGCAATGTGGCTGATGGGTTGGTGATCTGATCTACTTGAAACGTGAAGCGCGCTGCCTCTGCTACTCTAGTGAAGTCAGAGTACCTCCTTGTACTCTGCTACCAGTCGAGCAACCTGGTCGACTTCATCTGCAGATAGCTGATCATCAACCTCAACATCTCGGTGTGTCTCCTGATGTTGTTGATTGAAGTGACCTGGTTGACCTTCCTCCCCATCGTCGGTTATCACTGAGATACCGGCGATCGTTGCTGAGCGCAATGGGTGGTCGATCGGTCCTGTCGATGTCGAGCCCCGTAGTCCTCTCCTGTTCTTACGTCTTCCATGCTTCTTCGGCTTTGTGGATCCATCTACAGGTGGGTCCTCGTAACGTTTGAACATGTTGACGTGGTACTATCGACGTCGAGCACGTAGTTTAACGAGTGCGAGCACTCCATTATCGTGAATGGGCCCTTCCACTGCAGCAAGAACTTGTTCCTGCTGGTGGGAAGTAACAAAAGTTCCTTGTCACCTACACTGAACTTACGTTCTTTTGCTTTTTTGTCGTATGTTTGCTTCTGGTACTCCTTTGCTTTTGCTAGCTGTTCCCGGGCCAGCTTACAGGTCTTCTCCAGTCGTTCTTGTAGATCGATGACGTACTCGTACATCGTCTTAGTTTCAGGGGTACAGTCATCGCCTTCCCACAGGTTCCTCAGTACCTGAAGAGGGCCTTTAACTGTGCGACCGTACAGAAGCTCGAAGGGTGAGAACCCTGTGCTAGCCTGTAGCACCTCCCTGTAGGCAAACAACAAAGGGTTGATGTACCTGGGCCACTCCCGATGCTGTTCGATGCACATTCTCTTCAACATCTTCTTGAGAGTTCCACTGAAGCGTTCCACCAAACCGTTTCCCATAGCATGATACGGCGTGGTGAGGGATGCTCTCGCTGTGAGCAGACGTCGGACTTGGTCTACCATCTCGCTGGTAAACTGTGTCCTTCGGTCGCCATGAATCCACTCAGGTATACCAAGGCGACTGAAAAATCTACCAGGGCTTCCGCTACCGTTGTCGTCTCGATGTTCTTCAGGGCAGCTGCTTCGGGGTACCTTGTTACCTCAATAGTTTCAATCAAGGCATTAACATCATCGAAGTATCGAAGTGTTTACCTAGGGATCTAACGTTCAAGTTGATCACAGAGATAATGTGGTTATGTGTTAACAATGTATTAACACATAATCATAATATCTCTGTGATCAACTTGAACGTTAGATCCCTAGGTAAACACTTCGATGATGTTAGTGCCTTGATTGAAACTATTGACAACAAATTCTCTTTTATTATACTTACTGAAACGTGGTTGAAAGAGGATACTACTCAACTCTTTAACATGCCTAACTACTCGGTAATTCACAACTGTCGTCAATTTCAGAGAGGTGGTGGTACTTCTCTTTACTACCACCAAGAACTAACATGCTTAAAAGTAATTTGAACTAGAGACTGCTGTGGGGAGTATATCTTCGCCAGTTTCAGAGTCAAGGGTGCCGAGTCTGTCCTGTCTGTGGGAGCAGTCTATAAAATTCCTAACACTGATGTGTCCGAATTCAACTCAAACCTTAGAAATCTAATACTAGATAACAGACTGAACAAAAACCATCTAAATATCGCAGGGGACTTTAATATTGACCTCTGCGAGCCTGAACACCCTATTGCTGTTAGCTTCCTCAACTGTATGAATTCCTGCTTCCTCATACCCTTAATCACTAGACCTACTAGAATCACTGATGGTACTGCCACGACTCTAGATCACATCTGGACCAACACAACCTCTCCGTTTACTTCAGGTATAATCACCGATAGCACTAAAGACCATTACCCCACATTTCTCTTAACAAACCACCTCTAGAGACAAGGGAGTTAAGCTTTAGGCTGCACAATGAAACTGCTATAGGCAATTTTATAATTGCTGCTGATAATGTCAACTGGGAGTCCGAGTTAGGTAACATAGAGGACATCAACCTAGCACTGCAATCTTTTCTTCAAAAAACTCGCAGCCTTTATAACACCCACTGTCCTATGCTTACGAAACAAGTCACAACCAAATGGCTTAACAATCCTTGGCTTACAAAGGGAATACTTAAATCCATTAATAAAAAACATGATCTTGAAAAGAAGTATAGGTTAGGAACCGTCTCCAAAGAATTCTCAAAGAATTACTCGTTATTGCTATCTAAAATAATTAGACGAGCCAAAACTAAATACTATGAGGATAAATTTACCCAAATAAAGAGCAACATTAAAAAAAACTTGGAGCACAATTTCACAAATATTGGGATCTAAGAAGATTCTAAATAACAAACCATCACTCCTGTCCAATAACGATGGTCAGCTTTCAGCCTCTGATTCTGCTATTGAGTTCAATAGGTTCTTCTCTTCCATTGGGTCATCCCTTGCAAATGATATTCCATCTTCCAGTACTGATGTTAAGGACTATCTTACAGGTAACTATCCACAGTCTCTGTACCTAAAGCCTACTAATTCCACTGGCGTTAATGAGATAATACTTTCCTTTAAAACCAAGTCTAGTGCCCTTGAGGAGATACCAACTTTAATTTACAAAAAAGCCTCCAGATCTTTAGCCCCTGCTATTGCATTGCTCTTCAACAAGTCACTTGAACTCCAAACCTTTCCAGATATTCTAATAAAAGCGAGAGTAACCCCTGTCCACAAATGTGGTGATCTCACAGATGTTAACAACTACAGACCTATATCAATCCTGCCTAACTTGTCAAAAATATTTGAAAAACTAATCTACAAGCAGCTTTACTCCTATCTAGCTAAACACAATATACTTAGCTCTGGTCAATATGGCTTCAGACCAAAAAAAAGCACTAACGATGCTAACGATTATTAATATGATTAACTTGATTCATGCAGCTCTTGATAAAACTGAGTTCCCTGTTGGGTTATTTGTGGACCTGCGTAAATAAATAATAAATAAAAAATAAATAAAATGTTTATTTAGGTAAGGTACATACATACAATAAATTTTTACAAAGATTGGTTGACTTATAGGTAGAGCTAGTACATACAATGCCTAAAGCCACTATTACGCAAAGCGTTTCGGGCATGATAAACTTAAATGACAAGCTTAATACTAATTGAGCATAATGAGTAGAATGAAAACAAGAAATGAAAACATAGATGAAAAAGCAGCACAAATACAATTATGTCGACAAACAGCGCTCTTTAAAAAAAAAAAAAAAAAACAGACATTGGTTGACAATAGAAGGGTATGGTAGGTTACAGGGAATTTATTAGGTATAGCTTCGTTTTTAACTTAAACTGGTTGAGAGAGGTACAGTCTTTAACATGGGTGGGAAGGTCATTCCACATTCTGGGCCCCTTGATTTGTAGTGCATTTCTAGTTTGATTAAGTCGTACTCTAGGAATATCAAAACTGTATTTATTTCTGGTGTGGTGCTCATGGGTTCTGTTACAACCTTCTATGAAGCTTTTGAGATCAGGATTGGCATTATAGTTTAGCGTTTTATATATGTGTAATACACATGAGAGAATGTGCAGTGACTTAATGTCTAACATATTCAGAGATTTGAGTAGGGGTACCGAGTGATGTCTGGGGCCAGAGTTGGATATTGTCCTAATAGCAGCTTTGTGTTGAGTAATTAGAGAACGTAAGTGATTTTGGGTAGTAGAGCCCCAAACACAAATACCATAGTTGAGATATGGATAGATAAGGAAGTAATAGAGAGTCAACAGGGCAGGGCGTGGTACATAATATCTGATCTTAGAAAGAATGCCCACAGTTTTTGAAACTTTTTTAGATATATTTAGAATGTGTCCCTGGAAATTCAGCTTGTGGTCAATGAGAATGCCAAGGAATTTGCCATCTAATTTGTTACAAATTTGGGTATAGTTTATTTTGAGATTTATTTGATTAGACGATTTATTGCCAAACAGAATATAGAAAGTTTTGTCAATGTTAAGGAGGAGTTTGTTGGCAGTTAGCCAAAGATGGACTTTATTTAGCTCAGTATTTACTGTGGCATTTAGAGCAATGGGGTCAGGACTGGAGTAAATGAAGGTTGTGTCATCAGCAAATAGAATTGGTTTGAGGTGTTGGGAGGCATTTGGAAGGTCATTAATGTAGATGAGAAAGAGGAGAGGGCCAAGTATGCTGCCCTGAGGAACACCAATGTTGATGGGTAGGGTGGGAGAAATTGTATTATTCACAGAAACATATTGGAGCCTGTCAGTAAGGTAGGATTTGAGGTATTGTAGGGAGTGTCCTCTGACTCCATAATGATGTAATTTAAGAAGAAAGTTTTGGTGGTTGACAGTATCAAAAGCTTTACGCAGGTCCACAAATAACCCAACAGGGAACTCATTTTTATCAAGAGCTGTATGAATCGAGTTAAGCATACTAATAAGTGCATCGTTAGTGCTTTTTTTGAGTCTGAAGCCATATTGGACAGGGTTAAGTACATTGAGTTTGGCTAGATATGAGTAAAGCTGCTTATAGATTAGTTTTTCAAAAATTTTTGACAAGTTTGGCAGGATTGATATAGGTCTGTAGTTGTTAACATCTGTGAGATCACCACATTTGTGGACAGGCGTTACTCTCGCTTTTTTAGAATATCTGGAAAGGTTTGGAGTTCAAGTGACTTGTTGAAGAGCAGAGCAATAGCAGGGGCTAAAGATCTGGAGGCTTTTTTGTAAATTAAAGTTGGTATCTCCTCAAGGGCACCAGACTTGGTTTTAAGGGAAAGGATTATCTCATTGACGTCAGTGGAATTAATAGGCTTAAGGTACAGAGACTGTGGATAGTTACCTGTAAGATAGTCCTTAATGTCAGTACTGGAAGATGGAATATCATTTGCAAGGGATGAACCAATGGAAGAGAAGAACCTATTGAACTCAATAGCAGAATCAGAGGCTGAAAGCTGACCATCGTTATTAGACAGGAGAGTCGGTTTGTTATTTAAAGACTTCTTTGATCCCAATATTAGTGAAATTGTGCTCCAAGTTTGTTTAATGTTGCTCTTTATTTGGGTAAATTTATCTTCGTAGTATTTAGTTTTGGCTCGTCTAATTATCTTAGATAGCAATAATGAGTAATTCTTTGAGAGGGCTTTTGTAAGGCTTTTGACACGGTCAACCACCAAAACCTTCTTATTAAATTACATCATTATGGAGTTAGAGGACACTCCCTGCAATACCTCAAATCTTACCTTACTGACAGGCTCCAGTATGTTTCTGTGAATAATTCAATTTCTCCCACCCTACCCATCAACATTGGTGTTCCTAAGGGCAGCATACTTGGCCCTCTCCTCTTTCTCATCTACATTAATGACCTTCCAAATGCCTCCCAACACCTCAAACCAATTCTATTTGCTGACGACACTACCTTCATTTACTCCAGTCCTGACCCCCTTGCTCTAAATGCCACAGTAAATGCTGAGCTAAATAAAGTCCATCTTTGGCTAACGGCCAACATACTCACCCTTAATATTGACAAAACTTTCTATATTCTGTTTTACAATAAATCCTCTAATCAAATAAATCTCAGAATAAACAATACCCAAATTTGTAACAAATTAGATGGCAAATTCCTTGGCGTTCTTATTGACCACAAGCTGAATTTCCACGGACACATTCTAAATATATAAAAAAAAAGTTTCAAAAACTGTTGGCATTCTTTCTAAGATCAGATATTATGTACCCCGCCATGCCCTGGTGACTCTCTATTACTCCCTCATCTATCCATATCTCAACTATGGTATTTGTGCTTGGGGTTCTACTACCCAAATTCATTTACGTCCCCTAATTACTCAACCCAAAGCTGCTATTAGGACAATATTTTTAAGCATGTTAGTGCCCCGCAAGTCTGATCTTATCTCATCTGCAGTCGCTAGTAAATCCACTGTTTATGTGAATGAATGTCTGACCAGGTTCAGGCAAAATCTCTTTTTTAAACTGTGTGGTTTCTCCAAAAATTCCCCTACAATTAAACACTGTTTTGTGCGAGATGGTAAAATTATAGCTAGGAGGACTGACACTGGAAAAACCTATTCAATAACCACTGAAACTCACCTTAATTCTTTCCTCAGTGTCTGTGGAATAGCTGCTGTATAGCCTGAATTCAAATTATAATCTCATTTAACTACCATTGTGTACATTAGCTCTGCCTTTCCTTTCAAAAGGTTTTAACTTGTTAAAAAAAACAAAAAAAAAATTGTCATCTTTATTATTGTCTTTTTTCTTTTTACTCCCATGTTCCATAGTACACTGGCTTTGCCTGTGTCCTCTAGTATTAACTTCATTATCCAGTGTTCCTGACTGAATCTCTATTTAAACTACCTCAGTTTGTTTTAGTGTAACTTTTGTATTCAACTATAGTGTACTGATAATAGCAAGCTTTTCATTTTATAGATTTCGTAATTGCTTTTTGACTTTTTTGGTCATCTATTGTTATTAATTATTCTAGTTCATTTTTTACATTTCTAGTTCCCAATAAGTTTTTATTACTTATATTACCATTAAGTTTAATTACTTTAGAATTTTCATTCTACTTTTTTCTTTGTTTTCTATTTTGTAATTTGCCATTCTTGCCTTGTTTTCCTGCAACCAGCCTTTTTATGCAGACAAGTATAGATCCAGAACTAAACCTCTTATCCACTATCTATGACAATCATCACTTCAATGATCAAAATTGCAGATATTTTACAGCACTTGATGTAAACAATGTATTAACACATAATCACAACATCTCTGTAATCAACTTGAACGTTAGATCCCTAGGTAAACACTTCGATGATTTTAGTGCCGTGATTGAAACTATTGACAACAAATTCTCTTTTATTATACTTACTGAAACGTGGTTGAAAGAGGATACTACTCAACTCTTTAACATGCCTAACTACTCGGCAATTCACAACTGTCGTCAAATTCAGAGAGGTGGTGGTACTTCTCTTTACTACCACCAAGAACTAACATGCTTAAAAAAAATTAGAACTAGAGACTGCTGTGGGGAGTATATCTTCGCCAGTTTCAGAGTCAAGGGTGCCGAGTCTGTCCTGTCTGTGGGTGCAGTCTATAGAATTCCTAACACTGATGTGTCCGAATTCAATTCAAACCTTAGAAATCTAATACTATATAACAGACTGAACAAAAACCATCTAATTATCGCAGGGGACTTTAATATTGACCTCTGCGAGCCTGAACACCCTACTGCTGTTAGCTTCCTCAACTGTATGAATTCCTGCTTCCTCATACCCTTAATCACTAGACCTACTAGAATGGCTGATAGTACTGCTACGACTCTAGATCACATCTGGACCAACATAACCTCTCCGTTTACTTCAGGTATAATCACCGATAGCACTACAGACCATTACCCCACATTTCTCTTAACTAACATTAACAAACCACCTCTAGAGTCAAGGAAGTTAAGCTTTAGGCTGCACAATGAAACTGCTATAGACAATTATATAACTACTGCTGCTGATAATGTCAACTGGGAGTCCGAGTTAGGTAACATAGGGGACATCAACCTAGCACTGCAATCTTTTCTTCAAACAACTCTTAGCCTTTATAACACCCACTGTCCTTTGCTTACAAAACAAGTCACAACCAAAAGGCTTAACAATCCTTGGCTTACAAAGGGAGTACTTAAATCCATTAATAAAAAACATGACCTTGCGAAGAAGTATAGGTTAGGAACCGTCTCCAAAGAATTCTCAAAGAATTACTCGTTATTGCTATCTAAAATAATTAGACGAGCCAAAACTAAATACTATGAAGATAAATTTACCCAAATAAAGAGCAACATTAAAAAAACTTCGAGCACAATTTCACAAATATTGGGATCAAAGAAGATTTTAAATAACAAACCAACACTCCTGTCCAATAACGATGGTCAGCTTTCAGCCTCTGATTCTGCTATTGAGTTCAATAGGTTCTTCTCTTCCATTGGGTCATTCCTTGCAAATGATATTCCATCTTCCAGTACTGATGTTAAGGACTATCTTACAGGTAACTATCCACAGTCTCTGTACCTAAACCCTACTAATTCCACTGATGTCAATGAGATAATCCTTTCCCTTAAAACCAAGTCTAGTGCCCTTGAGGAGATACCAACTTTAATTTACAAAAAAGCCTCCAGATCTTTAGCCCCTGCTATTGCATTGCTCTTCAAAAAGTCACTTGAACTCCAAACCTTTCCAGATGTTCTAAAAACAGCAAGAGTGACGCCTGTTCACAAATGTGGTGATCCCACAGATGTTAACAACTACAGACCTAATTCAATCTGCCTAACTTATCAAAAAATTTTGAAAAACTAATCTACAAGCAGCTTTACTCTTATCTAGCCAAGCACAATATACTTAGCTCTTGCCAATATGGCTTCAGACCCAAAAAAAGCACTAACGATGCACTTATTAGTATGATTAACTTAATTCATTCAGCTCTTGATAAAAATGAGTTCCCTGTTGGGTTATTTGTGGACCTGCGTATGGCTTTTGACACTGTCGACCACCAAAACCTTCTTATTAAATTACATCATTATGGAGTCAGAGGACACTCCCTACAATACCTCAAATCTTACCTTACTGACAGGCTCCAGTATGTTTCTGTGAACAATTCAATTTCTCCCACCCTACCCATCAACATTGGTGTTCCTCTGGGCAGCATACTTGGCCCTCTCCTCTTTCTTATCTTCATTAATGACCTTCCAAATGCCTCCCAACACCTCAAACCTATTCTATTTGCTGACGACACAACCTTCATTTACTCCGGTCCTGACCCCCTTGCTCTAAATGCCACAGTAAATACTGAGCTAAATAAAGTCCATCTTTGGCTAACTGCCAACAAACTCACCCTTAACATTGACAAAACTTTCTATATTCTGTTTGGCAATAAATCGTCTAATCAAATAAATCTCAAAATAAACAATACCCAAATTTGTAACAAATTAGATGGCAAATTCCTTGGCGTTCTCATCGATCACAAGCTGAATTTCCAGGGACACATTCTAAATATATCAAAAAAAGTTTCAAAAACTGTTGGCATTCTTTCTAAGATCAGATATTATGTACCCCGCCCTGCCCTGGTTACTCTCTATTACTCCCTCATCTATCCATATCTCAACTATGGTATTTGTGCTTGGGGTTCTATACTACCCAAAATCATTTACGTCCTCTAATTACTCAACACAAAGCTGCTATTAGGACAATATCCAACTCTAGCCCCAGACATCACTCGGTACCCCTACTCAAATCTCTGAATATGTTAGATATTAAGTCACTGCACATTCTCTCTTGTGTATTATACATATAAAAACGCTGAACTGTAATGCCAATCCTGACCTCAAAAGCTTCATTGAAGGTTGTAACAGAACCCATGAGCACCACACCAGAAATAAATACAGTTTTGATATTCCTAGAGTACGACTTAATCAAACTAGAAATGCTCTACAAATCAAGGGACCCAGAACGTGGAATGATCTTCCCAACCATGTTAAAGACTGTACCTCTCTCAACCAGTTTAAGATAAAAGCTAAACACTACCTAATAAATTCCCTGTAACCTACCTTACCCCTCTATTGTCAACCCATGTCTGTTATTTTTTTTTTAATCAACACTGTTTGTCAACCTATTGTATTTGTGCTGCTTTTTCAGTCATGTTCCCCCTTTTTTTTATCTTTATTTGTGTGTATATCACGAAAATAAACACGTGATTAAGAATGTGACAATGTCAGACCACGGAGGAAAATGAAACAGGAATGTCCTTAAGTACTTTCGTATATTAAATACATCTTCAGAAGGAATGAAGATTCCTTCTGAAGATGTATTTAATATACGAAAGTACTTAAGGAAATTCCTGTTTCATTTTCCTCCGTGGTCTGACATTGTCATCTTTATTTGTATTTGTTCTCAACACATTTTATTCTTTATGCTCAATTAGTATTAAGTTCTAGATATTAATGTTTTTCCTGCCCGAAACGCGTTGCGTAATAGTGGCTTTAGGCATTGTATGTACTAGCTCCATCTATATATCGATCAAATTATGTAAAATCTCTTGTATGTATGTACCTTACCTGAATAAACATTTTATTTTTATTTTATTATTATTTATTTTGTTGCATGATCGACCATGGTCAGGATGTACTTACTGCTGTCCGTTGTACTCGGTATGATCGGACCGACCAGATCAATGCTGACCAGCTTGAACGGCTGATCAATGATGGGGAAGGGCTGAAGCTTCCCTGGCTTCACCCGTTCTCAATCAGTGGTGCGCTGACAAGTGTCACACGAGTGAGTGTATTTCCCCAGTCATCCCTGGCCAGTAGAACACAGCTTGTATCTGCGCACTTGTCTTTGCGTGATCCATATGACCTCCCATTAAAGCTTCGTGCCCCGTGCGGAACACAGCCAGTCTATGCTCTTGTGAAACAACCAGTTGGTTCCAAGTGTCATGGGGCGTCTCAACTCTGCGCACGAGTTTCCCATTATGGTGCAAGTACCAGTACTTGCATTCCTGGTGTTGGAATTTTTTTTCTCCTCAGCATACCCACATATCTGGGCTAGTGTCGGGTCGCTCACTTGGGCATCAATAAACTCTTTTGCAGACACTCCCTGGATGTCTCGCAGTTTCAAGGATTTTTCTGGGCGAGTCGGTTTTTTGCTCTCTGACCTCGTAGTGACAGCTGCCATGAGTGATTTTTTTTTTTTTTGCGATATATACAAGAGTTGTTACATTCTTGTACAGCCACTAGTATGCGAAGCGTTCGGGCAGGTCCCTGGAATACGATCCCCGCCGCATAGAATCGTTGTTTCACCCAAGTACACATTTTACTGTTGCGTTAAACAGAGGCTACAGTTAAGGATTTGCGCCCAGTAAATCCTCCCCGGCCAGGATACGAACCCATGACAAAGCGCTCGCGGAACGCCAGGCGAGTGTCTTACCACTACACCACGGAGACTCAAATTTGTTTTGACAGTTACCTGTTAATGGAGTTGCTATCGCTTCAACCATCGGTTTTGCTTCTCTCTCCATTACTTCACAGCTTGCCTTCTCTCCCTTATTGTTCAGCTGGGTGAGGGTGTTGTCACCCCCTGTGACGTCACCCCTGGGCGAGTCACCTGTGGCATTAGCTGACTGAGGACGGATGCACCCAGCTGAGGCAGTTTCTTCACTCTCCCCCGTTTTCTTTGAGGGTGGACTTGGGCAGTCAGAGACTCCTGGGCCATTCCTCAATAAAAGTCCATATACTGCACGTTCTTGTTGAACGGCTCGAATTTTTCCCTTGATGTATGGTGTCTCGACCCACACATACACCTCCACCATCTCCTAGCATAGCCATTTGAGAATTGGACATAGATGTATCTACCTGTCTCAGATCCTGGCTATACTAGGCTCTTTCTTACCATGTGGGTAGTGACGCCTTTGTCACGGAAGATTTTCGCCGATTTTCCGTTAACATTTCCGTCCACCACCTCAAGGGTCCAAGCTAGTGGATCCTTTCCGACGTTGAGACGTTTCTTACCACTTGAGCTTACACCTGCTGTGTAACTTGGCTTCGGTTTTTCCTTGCAATCAGCTACACGATGACCTGGCTTACCACAGTTGTAACACTTGTGCACATGCCTGTTGGAGAAGTTTCCCTACTCCCCCGGCACACCAGTCTTAGGCTTAGCTCCCTCGCCAGTACCTGCAGCATAATGCTTCTCGTCCGGCTTCACCCCTTTCACTTGTCTCCTGGCCCCAGCCCACAGATCAGCTTGCTTGGCCATAGACAGATTTGACACAACTTCCTGCTCTTTGAGCTTGATGCGGAGAGACTGATTCACATGCTTCTAAGAACTGTTCGCGAATCGTCAGTTGATAGAATAGAAAGATAGAAGAGATAGAGAGTAACGGTTTAGACTCGATTCTAACCGCTGCAACATATGTACTCCCCTTTCTGCAGTTGGGCCCTACAGAAATTCTCTATCATCTGGTCTGCAGTGATGCCAAAACCGTTCAGCAGCGCTGTTGTCAATGCCTCGTAATCTCCGCGCTGGTGAGGACCCAGACTGTGGTAGAAGGTTAGTGCCCTACCCTTTAACAGTGCACTAAGAGCGAGTGCCCACTTTAATCTTGTCCACCCGTAATCAGCGGCGTGACCTTTAAAACGCTTGATGTATGCATCCATCGAGTCGCCCCTCTCATCATAGTTAGCTAGTTTGGGTAGTTTGACAGTCTTACCTTGTTCAACATTAGTCTCTGTTGAACGACCACTTGTCTGGTCATTCTGCCTCGCTTGTAACTGCATGAAAGCTATGTGTTCAGTACTTTCTCTGTTCTGCTGATCAGTCCAGAGTTTGTTTTTTCTGTCCTGCTGATCAGTCCAGAGTTTGCTTTCTCTGTCCTGCTGATCAGTCCAGAGCTTCATAGCTTGCTCTGCTACTTTATTCCCTTCGAATCCCAACCCCTTAACCTGGTCACGGTATTCCTCAAAGCTGAATAAGGGCGAGCCTGTAACACCTACTCTTTGAGCGGGCGTCGTCCACAAGGACCTTTTGGACAGAGATTCTTCCCCGTAGAATCCTCCAAACTGAGTATTTAAAGGCCTAGATTCCCACGAACTCATCTGCTTCCAAGGGTTCCACATCAAGTGCACCAGAATCTGGCGCGACATCCTCCACCGGTGACAAAACAGGGCCACGCCCCACCGAAGCGCCAACATCGACGGCTATGGCAACTGGAGGCGGATGCACCTCCACATGCGTGACCACCGCACTACCACCCACACCAGGGGGGTCCACAGACATCGGACCCGACACGTCAGCACCAGTGGGGCACACCGCACCCACAGCGCCATCACCGGTAGGTGCAGGAGGAGGGTTCAACCCGGCAGGAGCATCCCCCAGGTCCACAAGGCCATGTAGAGGTGGAAAATCCTCTTCTCGGAAGACACTGACCAACCGGACGGTGCCATTACGGCAACCAGCAGCCAGGTGTCCAGCCATACCGCACCGAAAACATGTGCGCTCTTGTCCCGCATAAAAGCACTGCACCTTGAACCCCAGCAGCACCATCGACGACGGGATCGCCTTCCTCAGCTTCATGGTAACCGTGCGGATACCCATCAGGACGCCACGAAGACGGCCAGACTTCAGCACATTTGCCCGACAGGCGAGAACACTCCCATATCCTCCTAAGAACCGGCGGAGCAGGCTCTCGGGGAACTCAAACGGCAGCCCCCGCACCACCACAAAAGTCACTGGAACACACAAGTCCGTTACAGTAACCGTACCCGCCGCGCCAGGCAAAGGTACAGTACGCCCATCATACTTGTCGACCACATCCCGGTACACCACAGCGTCAGTCAGCTTAACCAAGGCCCGATGTTCCCCAGCCAGCTGCACACCACACACATCTGCAGGGTCGACACCCAGCACATCCAGGAGAGCAACCTCCAACAACGAGTAGTTCACCTGACCAGAGAAGGCCAGCTCAACCGTATCCACACGCCTTATAGGCGGCATGGGCAACGCCATCCCGCCGGCCCGCCAGGCCAGAGGCCCACAAAAAACGCCACCAGCTGTGTGCACGCCAAACGTCCAGGCAAGACTGAGGAGCGAATGTAAACAGAACCGCTCCGCACGGCTGCCAAACAGCCAGTCCTCAAGTTCTTGGAAGGGGGTCGCCCCTCTCGTCGTCCTTCCACCACTGCTGTCCAGGGTCAACCTGGCTCTCTGACGAAGCGCCGGAAGACGAACAGGAGTGGTCGCTCCGGGGACCGAGGGCCTTCGGTGCGGAGGTTAGAGCCTGATGCGAGTGTCGGTGATGGTGAGGGTGTGACGGTGTCTGTAGTAGACCCGTCGGTGCCGGGTGGTGGAGGGTGTGTTGTGGACCCTCCTGGTGATCTCGTATGTGGGTCCCCTGGGGTACGGGGCCCGGAGTGGGCGGTAGTGGATCCGGGGGACTGTGGCAGTGCTGATCGCGGCCTTGTGGTGAAGCTCCGGAAGGACTCTGGCCTCCCCCCCCCTGTGGGGAGTGCGTCTCCGTCGCCTGGGAACCCGGTGGCGGCTGCTACTGCTTCCGTACGCGGGGTGTCGGCCGGACCGGTATGACGGTTTTGTGGTTAGATAGGGTTTATCTCTTTTCCCGATGGATCCTACATTAACGTGTGCTTCGCTGAATGTGAATGAATTGCGTTCTATGGCTGTGCAATTGGGACTGGTGTCGATGCTGCGTGAGTGGAGGGTGGATGTGGCTTTTGTGCAGGAGCACAATGTGCAGGACGTGGGGTTGTTACATGTGTTGGCTGAGGGGTTTACGGTGGTGTTAAACCCTTCGCGTGGCTTGCGTGGTGGTACGTTGATCCTGCTTTCTAAGCGGGCCCCGATTTCCGTGCTTCACACGGAGATGGACGAAGGTGGTCGGGTGCTGTTAGTTCGGGTCTCCTTTTTGGGGTCTGAGGTCTCTCTCTTGAATGTGTATGCGCCATCTGGGGCGGCGCAGAGGCAGAACCGGGAGGTTTTCTTTTCCCGTGATGTGCTGCATTTTTTGCGGCACGATACGAGGGGGATGATTTTGGGGGGGGATTTTAATTGTATTACATCGCCGCGGGATAGCAATAGTCTTCGTCCAGCGAATATCTCGCCGGCTTTGACTGCTACCTTGAAGAGTTGCGGGTTTCGGGATGCGGCAGTGTTGCAAGGGGGTCCTTTGGAGTACACTTTTCTCTCGCGTGGGGCTTGCTCTCGCCTTGATCGTTTTTACGTGCCTAATGGGGGTGGTTCGGTTTTTTCGTTGCAGACGGTTCCCGTGGGGTTCTCGGACCATTGCATGGTGGTGTTGCAGGTGGGGATTCGCAGCCAGGTGCGGGTTGGCCGTGGCTGGTGGAAACTGAATTGTGGGTTGCTGAAATGCCCTGTTGTGTGTGCCCAGTTCCGGGCCCGGTGGGCTGTTTTGGCCGCTCGGAAGGGGACTTTTCCCTCGGTCCTGGAGTGGTGGGAGTGGGCTAAGGTGGAATGTCGGTCGTTTTTTCGGGTGGTGGCGAAGCGGGAGGCGTCGGGAAGGTTTGGTCTGTTGAGGGTCTTGCAGGCACGGTTATTTCGCCTGTATGGGTTGCTGAATCAGGGTTTAGATAGGTTTCGGGAGATCTCGGTGTGTAAGGATCTCATTTGTGGGCTGAGGGAGGAGATGGCTGAGGGGGTACGTGTGCGGGCTGGGGTGGAGGAACGGTTGTGTGGTGAGAAGCTCTCGCAGTATTTACTGCGGAGGGAACGGGTGGGGCGTGCCTCTGTTTTGTTGGCAGGTCTTCATCGGCCGGACGGTTCGGTTGTGTCGGACACGGGGGCGATTTTGCATTATGTGCGTGGTGAATTAGAGTCTTTGTATGGGGTGGTTGCGGGGGATGAGGGGTTGATGGAGTCCTTCCTCCAACACTGTGCACCGGGGTTGTCGGGTATGGATTGTGTGGGTCTTGTGCGGGAGGTAAGCCCTTCGGAGCTCTGGGGGGTTGTGCGGTCCTTTCGTCGTGGTAAGGTTCCAGGGTCGGATGGGTTTCCGATGGAGTTCTATGTCGAGTTTTGGGATGTACTTGGTGCCGATTTTTTGGAGGTGGTTCGGTTTTGTCTTCGGAGTTTGTCTCTGTCTGTTTCGCAAAATGATGGTCTTGTGCGGCTTCTTCCGAAGCCGGGGGATTTACGTTTTTTTGCAAATTGGCGGCCTATTACATTGCTAAATGTGGATTACAAGATTATTTCTAAGTTGTTGGCTGGACGTTTGCGCTCGGTTGTGGGGTCGGTGATCTCTTGGGGTCAGTTTTGTGGCAGTTCCGGGTAGGTCGTTGGTGCAATGTAATTCCCTTTTTCGGGATTTGCTCCTCTATGTGGAGGAGTCTAGTGTTCCCGCGGCCATGATAAGCCTGGATTGGTCCAAGGCTTTTGATCGCGTGCCGATTGGGTTTGTTTTGCGGGTCCTGGAGAGGTTTGGTTTCCCGCCCCAGTTTGTGGGCTGGATACGGATGTTGTATGCTGGTTGTAGTAGTAGGGTGTGTGTCAATGGGTTCCTTAGTGCTCCCTTCGCTATTCGGCGTTCGGTTCGACAGGGGTGTCCTCTGTCGATGCTTCTATATATTCTGTTTCAGGAGCCCTTTGTTCGCGCAGTGCGTGCTTGTCGTTCAGTTGTCTCGCCGTGTTTGCCGAATGGCTTGTCCCTCAAGATTTGTGGTTATGCGGACGACACAGTCTTGTTTGTTGCCTCTGAGGGTTCTGTGCCTGCTGTTCAGGATTTGGTTTTTCAATTTGAATCGGCTACAGGGGCTTTGGTCAATCGTGGAAAGTCTTGTCTTCTGGGGTTGGGGGGTTGGGCCTCTCGTTTGGTGTGGTCTGGTTCGTGGTTTCCGGTGGTTCAGTCCATTCGGGTTCTGGGGATTACGTGGTTTAGGTCGTATGTGCAGTCTTTGGAGTTTAATTGGGAGGCAGTTTCGCGGGGGGTGGGCGTAGCTGTGGGGATGTTGTCGCAACGGGCCCTGACTATTTACCAGCGGGCGATTGTCGTGTCTTGTAAGGTTTTGTCGCGGGTCTGGTTTGTTGCGCAGTGTTTTCCGTTGGATCGGCGGAAGGCTCGCGCTCTGGAGGGTTTGGTGTATCGTTATGTGTGGTGTGGCCGGTATCATCCGGTTCGTCGATCTACGCTATGTCTTAAGGTGTCAGAAGGTGGAATTGGTATTGCTGATGTCTATGTGAAGGCGTTGGCTTTGTTTTGGGGGTCGGTGCGGAGGAGTTTGGTGTTAGGGGGTGGGTTAAACTCCTTGGGGTTGTTTTACTGCTCTATGAGGTTTAGTTTTTTGCTTGATCTGGATCGTTGCCAGGAGGTGGCCATGTATACGCCTCCAGTGTATTCGTGGGCGGTTTTGATCCTTCGGGCGCTTTGTCGCTTTCATGGGTTTGTCTCTTTTGGTTGTCGGGAGGTGTATGGGGCGCTTGCCTCTCGGGTGCCTCCCAGGGTTGAAAGTTTGTACCCTTGTTTCGACTGGGGGAATGTGTGGGAGGCGTTGAGTGGGCCGTGTATTGCGCCACGGACGCGTGAGTTGGTTTTTCGATATTTGCATGAGTCTTTGGCTACGAATGCAAGGCTCTTTATGTTGGGTTTGGTCGCCTCTGATGGTTGTGTTCATTGTGGGAGACGTGAGACTCAGTTGCACGTCTTTTATTTTTGTGCGCGGGTTCAGGGTTTGGTTGGGTGGTTGCGGGATGTCATTGCAGCCTTTTGTGGTCCTGGAGTGCAGGTCGACCTATTGCGGTTTTTGTTTTTTTCGTTCCCTCGGGGCTCCAGGCGGGTGCGTAACACGCTCGGGGTGTTGTTAGCGGACTATATTTTTTGTTTATGGGTTGGTAGGATGGAGGGGTATGGGGTGGGGAGGATTTTGGGCTTTTTGAAAGGCCGTCTGTCTTATACTATGTGGTGGTTGCGTCGCTCCTTTCCTAGGGTTTTTGATGCTTGGTTCACGGTCGAGTATGTCCGGGGTGCTGCGTTGGTGTAGGTGGTGGGTTCCATGTGGGTGTGGTTGTGTGTGTGCGTGTTCCTTTGGTTCGGTTCCCTCTGGTGGGTGGAGGTTTGGGGGGTCTGTGTTTGTTTGTCTTTGGGGTTTTGTGTGTACTGGGGTTTGCTTGGTTACCTTGTGTGGCAGGATTTTGTTTGTGTGTGGGTGGGTATGGGTGTGTTGTGGTGTTGTGTGGCATGTCTGTCTCTCTCCTGATGTGTCCGGTGTGTGGGTGTTTTTTCTTTCTGCTTGGTGGCTGGCCGTCCTCTGTCTGTGGGGGTCGGGGTTGTGTGCTGGGTGGCTGTGTTTGTTTCGTATGTGTTCCATTGTTATGTGTTTTTGTATGCTTGTGTTTGTCATTTTGTCTTGTTGCCATGTGTTATGTGCTTTTCATTCTGGTTCCTGTTGGCACACCCCGTATGGGTGGCATGTGTTGTTTGTTTGTGTGTTTATGTTTTTTTTTTTACACTTTGTTCTGTTATCTGTGTCATTTTACTGTGTTATATGTTCCAATGTCGGTTTGTACTATACCGATTCCTTTCTTTTTTACTATGTTATTTTACTATGTAATGCTAATGTGTTCTGTTTCCTTTATTTTGTGTACTGTGCTGTGTATTGCTTTGTTGTATTCCATTGTTATTTTCCTGCATTTCCTTACTAGTGTTGTATTTACAGTGTTATATTGACATGTTTGTTATTGTGTTTATTGACATGTTTGTTATGGTGTGTTGTCTGCTGGTGTGTGGTGTGGCGCATGGTGCGTGTGTTTTGCGTTTGTGTTATTTTTGTATGTGTTCTTGTATGTGTATTCCTGTTTATACTTTACCCTTGGTTTTATTGTGCTCCTTGAGCGCTTTTGTAATTCCTGACGCTTTTGGCGCGCCCCGTCTGGGTGGTGCTGCTTTTGTTTTTTGTGTGTGTGTGTGTGTGTTCTTATGTGTTTTCTGTTATTCTTTGTTTACACTTTTGTGTTGGTCTGTGTTACTTGTTATCTGTGTTGTTGTTATTCTATGTTCTTCGTTATTCTGTGCTTTCCTGTTTATATGGTTACTATACGCTGTACTTGCTCTGTTTTTAAAAAAAAAAAAAAAAAAAAAAAAAAAAAAAAAAAAAAAAAAAAAAAAAAAAAAAAAAAAAAAAAAAAAAAAAAAAACTTGTCTGGTCATTCTGCCTCGCTTGTAACTGCATGAAAGCTATGTGTTCAGTACTTTCTCTGTTCTGCTGATCAGTCCAGAGTTTGTTTTTTCTGTCCTGCTGATCAGTCCAGAGTTTGCTTTCTCTGTCCTGCTGATCAGTCCAGAGTTTGCTTTCTCTGTCCTGCTGATCAGTCCAGAGCTTCATAGCTTGCTCTGCTACTTTATTCCCTTCGAATCCCAACCCCTTAACCTGGTCACGGTATTCCTCAAAGGTGAATAAGGGCGAGCCTGTAACACCTACTCTTTGAGCTGGCGTCGTCCACAAGGACCTTTTGGACAGAGATTCTTCCCCGTAGAATCCTCCAAACTGAGTATTTAAAGGCCTAGATTCCCACGTGACTCCGTTTTCTCTCGCAGCGTGCGTGATGCTAGTGACATCATTCTGTGTGACGTCACCCACATGGGTCTCTACCACCAAGTTGTCTCGCACTGGGGTCTCTCCCACTTTGTTATCTCTCACCGGGGTCTCACCACCGATAGCTTCATCCAGTATGATGAGACTCGTGCACGCCACCTCAGCACTACCCTGCATGTGTGCTTGCAGCATTCCCCTCTTCCACGGCCCTTATGTGCTGCTCCACTCGTTCCTTACACTCTTGCTCAGTAAGAATGTTGTAGTTGTCGGGTCTACGAGTGGTCATGGCCAAGTGAAGATGCAGGTAGTGCTGTTTGAACTCTCCACACTCAGACATACTGGATGGTGTGTGTTAAACGTCCTCTGAATACTGCTCGTCACTTTTGAATTTTCAGGGAAATTTAAGTGCAAAATTTTATTCTACAACCTAGCTCTTAGGTTCCAACTAAACCAATCACGTTGGGCGCCAGATGTGAGGTTTTCTATTTTGTTGATTGGCTGTTTGGCAGCCGTGCGGAGCGGTTCTGTTTACATTCGCTCCTCAGTCTTGCCTGGACGTTTGGCGTGCACACAGCTGGTGGCGTTTTTTGTGGCCTCTGGCCTGGCGGGCCGGCGGGATGGCGTTGCCCATGCCGCCTATAAAGCGTGTGGATACGGTTGAGCTGGCCTTCTCTGGTCAGGTGAGCTACTCATTGTTGGAGGTTGCTCTCCTGGATGTGCTGGGTCTCAACCCTGCAGATGTGTGTGGTGTGCAGCTGGCTGGGGAACATCGGGCCTTGGTTAAGCTGACTGACGCTGTGGTGTACCGGGATATGGTCGACAAGTATGATGGGCCTTTGCCTGGCGCGGCGGGTACGGTTTCTGTAACGGACTTGTGTGTTCCAGTGACTTTTGTGGTGGTGCAGGGGCTGCCGTTTGAGTTCCCAGAGAGCCTGCTCCGCCGGTTCTTAGGAGGATATGGGAGTGTTCTCGCCTGTCGGGCGAATGTGCTGAAGTCTGGCCGTCTTCGTGGTGTCCTGATGGGTATCCAGCACGGTTACCATGAAGCTGAGGAAGGCGATCCCGTCGTCGATGGTGCTGCTGGGGTTCAAGGTGCAGTGCTTTTATGCGGGACAAGAGCGCACATGTTTTCGGTGCGGTATGGCTGGACACCAGGCTGCTGGTTGCCGTAATGGCACCGTCCGGTTGGTCAGTGTCTTCCGAGAAGAGGATTTTCCGCCTCTACATGGCCTTGTGGACCTGGGGGATGATCCTGCCGGGTTGAACCCTCCCCCTGCACCTACCGGTTATGATGGCATTGTGGGTGCGGTGCGCCCCACTGGTGCTGACGTGTCGGGACCGATGTCAGTGGACCCCCCTGGTGTGGGTGGTAGTGTGGTGGTCATGCATGTGGAGGTGCATCCGCCTCCGGTTGCCATAGCCGTCGATGTTGACGCTTCGGTGGGGCGTGGCCCTGTTTTGTCGCCGGTGGTGGATGTCTCGCCAGATTCTGGTGCCCTTGGTGTGGAACCCTTGGAGGCAGATGAGTTCTTGGAAGGGGGTCGCCCTTCTCGTCGTCCTTCCACCACTGCTGTCCAGGGTCAACCTGGCTCTCAGACGAAGTGCCGGAAGACGAACAGTAGTGGTCGCTCCAGGGACCGAGGGCTTTCGGTGCGGAGGGTAGAGCCTGATGCGAGTGTCGGTGATGGTGAGGGTGTGGCGGTGTCTGTAGTAGACCCGTCGGTGCCGGGCGGTGGAGGGTGTGTTGTGGACCCTCCTGGTGATCTCGTATGTGGGTCCCCTGGGGTACAGAGCCCGGAGTGGGCGGTAGTGGATCCGGGGGACTGTGGCAGTGATGATCGCGACCTTGTGATGAAGCTCCGGAAGGACTCTGGCCTCCCCCCCCCTTCTGTGGGGAGTGCGTCTCCGTCGCCTGGGAACCCGGTGGCGGCTGCTACTGCTTCCGTACACGGGGTGTCGGCCGGACTGGTATGACGGTTTTGTGGTTAGATAGGGTTTATCTCTTTTCCCGATGGATACTAAATTAACATGTGCTTCGCTGAATGTGAATGGTTTGCGTTCTGTGGCTGTGCAATTGGGCCTGGTGTCGATGCTGCGTGAGTGGAGGGTGGATGTTGCTTTTGTGCAGGAGCACAATGTGCAGGAAGTGGGGTTGTTACATGTGTTGGCTGAGGGGTTTACGGTGGTGTTAAACCCTTCGCGTGGCTTGCGTGGAGGTACGTTGATCCTGCTTTCTAAGCGGACCCCGATTTCCGTGCTTCACACGGAGATGGACGAAGGTGGTCGGGTGCTGTTAGTTCGGGTCTCCTCTTTGGGGTCTGAGGTCTCTCTCCTGAATGTGTACGCGCCATCTGGGGCGGCGCAGAGGCAGAACCGGGAGGTTTTCTTTTCCCGTGATGTGCTGCATTTTTGCGGCACGATACGAGGGGGATGATTTTCGGGGGGGATTTTAATTGTATTACATCGCCGCGGGATAGCAATAGTCTTCGTCCAGCGAATATCTCGCCGGCTTTGACTGCTACCTTGAAGAGTTGCGGGTTTCGGGATGGGGCTGTGTTGCAAGGGGGTCCTTTGGAGTACACTTTTGTCTCGCGTGGGGCTTGCTCTCGCCTTGATCGTTTTTACGTGCCTACTGGGGGTGGTTCGGTTTTTTCGTTGCAGACGGTTCCCGTGGGGTTCTCGGACCATTGCATGGTGGTGTTGCAGGTGGGGATTCGCAGCCAGGTGCGGGTTGGCCGTGGCTGGTGGAAACTGAATTGTGGGTTGCTGAAATGCCGTGTTGTGTGTGCCCAGTTCCGGGCCCGGTGGGCTGTTTTGGCCGCTCGGAAGGGGACTTTTCCCTCGGTCCTGGAGTGATGGGAGTGGGCTAAGGTGAAATGTCGGTCGTTTTTTCGGGTGATGGCGAAGTGGGAGGCGTCGGGAAGGTTTGGTCTGTTGAAGGTCTTGCAGGCACGGTTATTTCGCCATTATGGGTTGCTGAATCAGGGTTTAGATAGGTTTCGGGAGATCTCGGTGTGTAAGGATCTCATTTGTGGGCTGAGGGAGGAGATGGCTGAGGGGGTACGTGTGCGGGCTGGGGTGGAGGAACGGTTGTGTGGTGAGAAGCTATCGCAGTTTTTACTGCGGAGGGAACAGGTGGGGCGTGCCTCTGTTTTGTTGGCAGGTCTTCATCGGCCGGACGGTTCAGTTTTGTCAGACACGGGGGCGATATTGCATTATGTGCGTGGTGAATTGGAATCTTTGTATGGGGTGGTTGCGGGGGATGAGGGGTTGATGGAGTCCTTCCTCCAACACTGTGCACTGGGGTTGTCGGGTATGGATTGTGTGGGTCTTGTGAGGGAGGTAAGCTCTTCGGAGCTTTGGGAGGTTGTGCGGTCCTTTCGTCGTGGTAAGGTTCCAGGGTCGGATGGGTTTCCGATGGAGTTCTATGTCGAGTTTTGGGATGTGCTTGGTGCCGATTTTTTGGAGGTAGTTCGGTTTTGTCTTCGGAGTTTGTCTCTGTCCGTTTAGCAAAATGATGGTCTTGTGCGGCTTCTTCCGAAGCCGGGGGACTTACGTTTTTTTGCAAATTGGCTGCCTATTACGTTGCTAAATGTGGATTACAAGATTATTTCCAAGTTGTTGGCTGGACGTTTGCGCTCGGTTGTGGGGTCGGTGATCTCTTGGGGTCAGTTTTGTGGCGTTCCGGGTAGGTCGTTGGTGCAATGCAATTCCCTTTTTCGGGATTTGCTCCTCTATGTGGAGGAGTCTGGTGTTCCCGCGGCCATGATAAGCCTGGATTGGTCCAAGGCTTTTGATCGCGTGCCAATAGGGTTTGTTTTGCGGGTCCTGGAGAGGTTTGGTTTCCTGCCCCAGTTTGTGGGCTGGATACGGATGTTGTATGCTGGTTGTAGTAGTAGGGTGTGAGTCAATGGGTTCCTTAGTGCTCCCTTCGCTATTCGGCGTTCGGTTCGACAGGGGTGTCCTCTGTCGATGCTTCTATATATTCTGTTTCAGGAACCCTTTGTTCGCGCAGTGCATGCTTGTCGTTCAGTTGTCTCACCGTGTTTGCCGAATGGCTTGTCCCTCAAGATTTGTGGTTATGCAGACGACACGGTCTTGTTTGTTGCCTCTGAGGGTTCTGTGCCTGCTGTTCAGGATTTGGTGCTTCAATTTGAGTCGGCTACAGGGGCTTTGGTCAATCGTGGAAAGTCTTGTCTTCTGGGGTTGGGGGGTTGGGCCTCTCGTTTGGTGTGGTCTGGTTCGTGGTTTCCGGTGGTTCAGTCCATTCGGGTTCTGGGGATTACGTGGTTCAGGTCGTATGTGCAGTCTTTGGAGTTTAATTGGTAGGCAGTTTCGCGGGGGGTGGGCGTAGCTGTGGGGATGTTGTCGCAACGGGCCCTGACTATTTACCAGCGGGCGATTGTCGTGTCTTGTAAGGTTTTGTCGCGGGTCTGGTTTGTTGCGCAGTGTTTTCCGTTGGATCAGCGGAAGGCTCGCGCTCTGGAGGGTTTGGTGTATCGTAATGTGTGGTGTGGCCGGTATCATCCGGTTCGTCGATCTACGCTATGTCTTAAGGTGTCAGAAGGTGGAATTGGTATTGCTGATGTCTATGTGAAGGCGTTGGCTTTGTTTTGGGGGTCGGTTCGGAGGAGTTTGGTGTTAGGGGGTGGGTTAAACTCCTTGGGGTTGTTTTACTGCTCTATGAGGTTTAGTTTTTTGCTTGATCTGGATCGTTGCCAGGAAGTGGCCATGTATACGCCTCCAGTGTATTCGTGGGCGGTTTTGATCCTTCGGGCGCTTTGTCGATTTCCTGGGTTTGTCTCTTTTGGTTATCGGGAGGTGTATGGGGCGCTTGCCTCTCGGGTGCCTCCCAGGGTCGAAAGTTTGTACCCTTGTTTCGACTGGGGGAATGTGTGGGAGGCGTTGAGTGGGCCGTGTATTGCGCCACGGACGCGTGAGTTGGTTTTTCGATATTTGCATGAGTCTTTGGCTACGAATGCGTGGCTCTTTATGTTGGGTTTGGTCGCCTCTGATAGTTGTGTTCATTGTGGGAGACGTGAGACTCAGTTGCACGTCTTTTATTTTTGTGCGCGGGTTCAGGGTTTGGTTGGGTGGTTGCGGGATGTCATTGCAGCCTTTTGTGGTCCTGGAGTGCAGGTCGACCTATTGCGGTTTTTGTTTTTTTCGTTCCCTCGGGGCTCCTGGCGGGTGCGTAACACGCTCGGGGTGTTGTTAGCGGACTATATTTTTTGTTTATGGGTTGGTAGGATGGAGGGGTATGGGGTGGGAAGGATTTTGGGCTTTTTGAAAGGCCGTCTGTCTTATACTATGTGGTGGTTGCGTCGCTCCTTTCCTAGGGTTTTTGATGCTTGGTTCACGGTCGAGTATGTCCGGGGTGCTGCGTTGGTGTAGGTAGTGGGTTCCTGTGGGTGTGGTTGTGTGTGTGTCTGTGCGTGTTCCTTTGGTTCGGTTCCCTCTGGTGGGTGGGGGTTTGGGGGGTTTGTGTTTGTTTGTCTTTGGGGTTTTGTGTGTACTGGGGTTTGCTTGGTTACCTTGTGTGGCAAGGTTTTGTTTGTGTATGGCTGGGTATGGGTGTGTTGTGGTGTTGCGTGGCATGTCTGTCTCTCTCCTGATGTGTCCGGTGCGTGGGTGTTTTTTCTGCTTGGTAGCTGGCCGTCCTCTGTCTGTGGGGGTCGGGTTTGTGTGCTGGGTGGCTGTGTTTGTTTCGTACGTGTTCCATTGTGTTGTGTGTTTTTTGTATGCTTGTGTTCATTGTCATTTTGTCTTGCTGCCTTGTGTTATGTGCTTTTCATTATGGTTCCTATTGGCACGCCCCGTATGGGTGGCATGTGTTGTTTGTTTGTGTGTTTATGCTTTTTTTACACTTTGTTCTGTTATCTGTGTCATTTTACTGTGTTATATGTTCCAATGTCGGTTTGTACTATACCGATTCCTTTATTTTTTACTATGTTATTTTACTATGTAATGCTAATGTGTTCTGTTTCCTTTATTTTGTGTACTGTGCTGTGTATTGCTTTGTTGTATTCCATTGTTATTTTCCTGCATTTCCTTACTATGTTGTATTTACAGTGTTATATTAACATGTTTGTTATTGTGTTCTCGTTTCTGTGGTGTGTTGTCTGCTGGTGTGTGGTGTGGCGCATGGTGCGTGTGTTTTGCGTTTGTGTTTTTTTGTATGTGTTTGTATGTGTATTCCTGTTTATAATTTACCCTTGGTTTTATTGTGCTCCTTGAGCGCTTTTGTAATTCCTGACGCTTTTGGCACGCCCCGTCTGGGTAGTGCTGCTTTTGTTTTTGTGTGTGTGTGTGTGTGTTCTTATGTGTTTTCTGTTATTCTTTGTTTTCACTTTTGTGTTGATCTGTGTTACTTGTTATATGTGTTGTTGTTTTTCTGTGTTCTTTGTTATTCTGTGCTTTCCTGTTTATATGGTTACTATACGCTGTACTTACTCTGTTTTAAAAATAAAAAGAAAAAAAAAACTTGTCTGGTCATTCTGCCTCGCTTGTAACTGCATGAAAGCTATGTGTTCAGTACTTTCTCTGTTCTGCTGATCAGTCCAGAGTTTGTTTTTTCTGTCCTGCTGATCAGTCCAGAGTTTGCTTTCTCTGTCCTGCTGATCAGTCCAGAGCTTCATAGCTTGCTCTGCTACTTTATTCCCTTCGAATCCCAACCCCTTAACCTGGTCACGGTATTCCTCAAAGGTGAATAAGGGCGAGCCTGTAACACCTACTCTTTGAGCTGGCGTCGTCCACAAGGACCTTTTGGACAGAGATTCTTCCCCGTAGAATCCTCCAAACTGAGTATTTAAAGGCCTAGATTCCCACGTGACTCCGTTTTCTCTCGCAGCGTGCGTGATGCTAGTGACATCATTCTGGGTGACGTCACCCACATGGGTCTCTACCACCAAGTTGCCTCGCACTGGGGTCTCTCCCACTTTGTTATCTCTCACCGGGGTCTCACCACCGATAGCCTCATCCAGTATGATGAGACTCGTGCACGCCACCTCAGCACTACCCTGCATGTGTGCTTGCAGCATCCCCTCTTCCACGGCCCTTATATGCTGCTCCACTCGTTCCTTACACTCTTGCTCAGTAAGAGTGTTGTAGTTGTCGGGTCTACGAGTGGTCATGGCCAAGTGAAGATGCAGGTAGTGCTGTTTGAACTCTCCACACTCAGACATACTGGTGGTGTATGTTAAACGTCCTCTGAATACTGCTCGTCACTTTTGAATTTTCAGGGAAATTTAAGTGCGAAATTTTATTCTACAACCTAGCTCTTAGGTTCCAACTAAACCAATTACGTTGGGCGCCAGATGTGAGGTTTTCTATTTTGCTTTCCTGACTGCAATGCGTACGTCACCAATGTTCATGAGGCAGACGCTTCACGAAGCTGTCGGAATCAGCAGAGAAAATACGAGAGCAACCGTACAGGGCCTGGGAGCAAGGTCGAGTTAGAGTCCTTGATGGTCTCTTCTCAGACTAGCCTCACCTGGTCCTGGGCCACGTTGATCGTTGGAATCTCCTCATTGCTTGAAACACTTTAAGGGACTCCTAGGGTCCTCATCACATTTATAGATTTGTAAATAATTCCTTAATCTATGTACTAATGCACTAATTATGATTATGTGATTATGCACTAATCTATCCCTATCTTAATTGTGGTATCTGTGCATGGGATTCAACCACTGCAAACCACCTCAAGTCCATCATCACCCAGCAAAAAACTGCTGTCAGAATAATAACAAATTCTGCTTTCAGAGAACACTCTGCCCCCTTGTTTAACTCCCTAAACATGGTAAACATAATCTCCCTCCACAAATTCTCTTGTGTCAACTACATTTACAAAACCCTGTTCTTAAATGCAAATCCTGCTCTGAAACTCTCCCTGGACAGATGTAATAGAACCCATTATCACCACACCAGAAATAAATATCTCTTTGATATACCCAGAGTCAAACTTAATCTGTGTAAACACTCTATGCAAATAAAGGGACCCAGTCTATGGAACTCACTCCCTAATGAATTGAAAAGCTGTCCAACTTTGGCGTCATTCAAAAACAAAACTAAAGAGTACCTAATTTCATCTTCATAGTTTTTTACCTTGTTGCTTTAAAATTGCACTGTATCTATTGCTACCCAATAATCTATTGCTAGCCTGGTCGAGGACCGGGCCGCGGGGACACTAAAAAGCCCCGAAATCATCTCAAGATAACCCAATCTCCCAATCTTTATGTTCCCAATCCGAACATCTTTACCATTGTGATTATTGCTGTCTTCTTATATGTGCTATCAATCTGTTGTATGGTGCCTATTAATCTTGTTTAAATTACCAATCAAGCTGTCAATGTAATCAATCAGAGCTTTAATATACCAATGTGCTTTAATATACTTACTAATCTCTCTCATCTCATTTTTTTTCTTGCAATGTATCTGTTATCATTTTATTAGTTCTGCTAGAATTTACCTACTTGAAATTATCTGTTAGATTAAGGACCTGCCCAAAACGCTGCTCGTACTAGTGGCTTTACAAGATTGTAAATACTATGCTATGAATTCTCACAAACCCAATGTACCTTCTTGTATATAAATAAATAAATAAATAAATAAATAATAGGCAACTAGGTGTTGAAGACACCGGGAGCTGAAGACTTGAGTAAAATAGTTGTTTTTATATAAAATTACAATATACACAATAAAAAAGATACAAAGCCTGACAAAGTACATAGTAAAGAACCAAAAGAACTCTTAAGACAACAAGCATTATGCAGAAACAAATGCAAGAGCATGATGACACCTTTTTTTTTTTTTTTTGCACAAGAATACAACATAAGAAAATCCAATCATGCATAACACAAGATCCACATGAGTAACACAGAGAACACAAAGGCACACACAGAGCAGCCACACATAACAAGCCAGCGGCACAAAAAAAAAAAATTAAATAAAATAACACAAGGGAAAAAGTACATGAAGCATGACGGATAAAAGTACCCAAAAGGGCCACACAAACAAGGCATAAGCCCACACAAACCGGAGCACAGCACCGGAGCACGCAGGAACCGGTGGAACAAATTAAAAGACACACACGCATACACACCACAACACAAGGATCTGCACACACAGGAGTCGGACGCAACAAAACGCCCACACACACACAAACAAAAAAAAACATCGGAACACGCAGGATCCGGCAAAGGAACACAAAACACACAAACCCAAACAACAAGGACACACACGCAAGGAGCAACACAAAAGCACAGCGCAGGCACACACACACAACTCACCGCCGAGGATGCCTTCAGGGGGCAGGGGGAATACACACAACCCAAACGCCCAAATGACCCAACAAGCCCTCCCCCCCAAATCCACCGACACTACACCAAGACACTAATCAAACCCCCGACCCCCCACCAACCCCAAAGCATCACCCTGAACATACGCGTCAGTGAACCAATCAGCAAACCTCACTGGAAAAGCACGCCGTAACCACCACCATGTGAAATGCAAACGCTCCCGCAGAAAACCCAGAATCCGGCGAACCCCGTAGCCCTCCAAACGCCCAACCCACACGCAAAACACATAATCCGCAATCAAGACACTCAGGATGTTCTGAAGTCACTCGGAGCCCTGAGGAAACGAAAGAAACAGGAACCGTAAAACATCCCTCCCAAAACCCGGGCCCACAGAACACCGCAATCACATCCCGCAACCAAGCAACTAAACCCTGTACCCTCTCACAAAAATAAAACACGTGTAACTGCGTCTCAACCAATCCACAATGTGCACACGTCGCGGAAGAACGCAACCCAAGCATACACAAACGATCATTTGACGGCAAGGACTCGTGCAGCATACAAAAGAGAAACTCCCACTGCTGCGGAGCCAAATGCCGCCCACCCAAGACCGACCAAATCCTCCCCCAATCCCAGCATGGAAACAAACCCTCAACCCGATGGCTCTCACGACGAAGGAGAGCCCCATAAACCCCCCGACATGACAGGGACAAAAACCCAGGAACACGACAGAGCTCCCGCAGAATCCCAACCACCCACGAATACACAGCAGGTGTACAAAAGGTGACCTCACACCCAGCCCTCTAACTCAAGCAAATAGCTAAACCGAACTGAACAGAAATAAACCCCACGCGCACCGAGGCCCCCACCCACCTCCAAATACTGACGCAACGACACCCAAAACAAAGACAATGCCTTGGTAAAAACATCAGGGATGCCAACACCCCCCTCCTCCACCCGCAAAACCATGGAGGAGCGACGAACTGGATGATACTTCCCACACCACACATACCGATAGACTCTGCACTCCAACCTATGAGCACCCCGCCGATCCAGAGGGAAACACCGAGCCAAAAACCACACCCTCGAAAGAACTTTATTAGTAATATCAATCGCCCGCTGATAAACCGTCAATGGCCGCGAGGATAACAAACCAACCGCCACCTCAACCGACCGAGACACCACATCCCAATTCCACTCCAAAGATTGGGCATAAGAGCTAAACCAAGTAATACCGAGAACCCAAAGCGACCTGACCACCGGAAACCACGACCCCGCCCACACTGAACGGGAGGCCCAGCCCCATCAGACAGGACTTATCCCTATTAACAAGGGCCCCAGTGGCCAGCTCAAAACGCCGAACAAGGCCCTTGAACCGCAACCACAGAGCCATCGGTCGCCACAAACAGAACCGTATCATCAGCATACCCACAGATCGGTAAACAAAGACCAGCGGACAGCCTCGGAGGAACCACCAAAGCACAGGACTTAACCGCACGAAACAAAGGCTCCTGAAAAAGAACATAAAGGAGCATAGATAAGGGACACCCCTGCCTCAACGAACGGCGAACGGCAAAAGGGACACTAAAAAAACCATTAATGCACACACGACTATGACAGCGGGCATACAACATACGTACCCAAGAAAGAAACAACGAAGGAAACCCGAACCTCTCCATAGCCTGCAACACAAAGCCCATCGACACACGGTCGAATGCTTTCGACCAATCTAAGCTGAGCATCGCCGCAGGCAGGCGAAGCTCAGAGGCACACAGAAGCACATCACGTAAAAGAGCATTGCAATGAAGCAAAGACCTACCCGGAACGCCACAAAATTGCTCAATTGAAACCACAGAACCAATAACATCCCGACACCAACCCGCCAGCAACTTCAAGACAACCTTATAATCAACATTTAACAGGGTGATCGGCTTCCATTTTGACAGAAAACGCAAATCACCTGGCTTCGGAAGCGACCTCACAACCCCATCATAATAGGGACGCGGGTAAAGAACAGGTCTGGAAACAAAATCGCACCACCTCCAAAAAAACCTGAGTAAAATAGTTGGCAGTATTCAGAAGTGGTTCAACGGAAACACTGCATAAAGCTTAACAGTAGTTTATTTACTAACTTAACCACTAATATAAAGGGTGCTTGATTTACTTTAGATAGGCGTCAGAAAAGCTATGGTTGCAAGACTACTGACGTCTGGCTAGTCGATTCGGATCCACTCGCGGAGAAACACCTAACTTAACACAATTGACAGCCAATCATTAACACGGCAAACCTAACTGGTGGTGTGCGCAAAAGGGGTCACAGGAGTTCCAACCGGATACTCGGGTAATGATGATGCATAATAAATCAACAATGGCACTGTCAATGGGACAGGCAATACTCATGCACAATAACTAGGTCACACAATAACTAAATAGTGTGGTGTATGTGAAGCTCACATTCACAGTTGAATGTAATGTCGTGTACCACACAGATAAACACGCATACACCGTCGGGTGTCTCCACCAATACCTGTGTTAGGTATGAGAAGGTGAGAACTGTGGTTGATCCCTCAGATCAACACACAGACACACACAATAATACAATAACAAGACCTTGTACTTACAGGTAGACTACCTCTCCCATTCACTCACTCACTCATGCACATTTATGCAAGAACTCATAGGTGCTGTGTGGTGGCAACCACCAGCCGGGTCGGACGTTTCCCTGGTCTCCCTGTTGGTGTTTACATTGGGCGATTGTTGGTTGCCCTGACGGGTGATTGTTTGCCACTGATGGGTGACTGTTTTTCAGTCTCAGTATGGGGACTTACGTGCCGCCACTACGGAGGAAGGACTCGGCTGGGCTGACATTTACCTGTCGGGTGGATATTGGCGTCGTCAGCAACACTTTGTTTGCGGTTATGGGTGTCAAAGTTTTTTTTTTTTATTTTTATTTTTACATGCAAAGCATGCAATTTAAATACAATAAAAATACAGAATACATAAAGGAAAACAATAGACCACCGGCCAGAAGGGCCGACAGCATAGCACAACAAAACACATACACAAGAAAAACATGAAAAAATACAGCATACATCAAAGCACAAAACAGAATACAATGGCAAACTAGCAATCACAGTAACATAAAAAAAAACACCTCCAGAAAAACAGAACATACAACAAGAGGCATAGCAATAAACATAACAGGACAAACACAATACTGTCCAAACAAAACATAAAGAACAAACACGTACAACAGGTAAAGCAATATAAAAACAATACATTAACAAAAAACACACACCAAGCCATCCGCCCCGTAAACAAAAGGCGAGGCCAAAATAAACAATAACAATAAACAAGCAAACCACGCACACCTGAAAACAAAACAGGCACAAACACAACAACATACATGCACTGGCCTGAAGGACCGAGAATGAAACAACAAAGTACATCAAGAAACAGAACAAGACACTTCAGCACAAAACAAATCGATACACATCCATACAAAGACACTAAACACCGGCCTGAAGGGCCGACAACAAAAACAAATGAAAAACACAACAAAACAACGATCAAGAGAACAAACATAACACCAGCCTGAAGGGCGCACAATAGATACAACACAGTTCAAACAAACCACAGGTCCAAACACACAGGCTACGAAAAGATCTCATACTTGTCCGGCCACTCTTCCGCCGGGAATCGAATGCAATACGCCTCCCAAAGGTCCTCCGAAGCAGGATCATTATTGAGCGTACGAGGATCAGGCATTAACTCTGGCACACCTACAATAAAACACTGAGCCCGACGAATCCAGATGGTAGAAGGGCACCACGGAACAGGACGCACACGGTCATCAATGTCAAAACGCAACGGATGGTCAGCATCATTCGCCACTCCGGAGGCCAAGATGAGAGGGAGAGGCTCCTTCCCATAAGGCCAGGCAATAGGCAGCGCACTGGGAGCCTCCTCGGCTGCCTCACAGGGCCCCTCGTCAACCACCGAATGGAGTACCTGCTGGGAGCCCCCCACGCTTGGCATCCTTTTTCAGCACCAGCCTGATGCCTCGGCTCGCACCAGGACCCACACCATCCACGTCTGTAGGAGCAACCACCTCCCACCGCGTAGAGCCTTCTGCAGGAGAAAGAACAGGAAGTAAATCAGACACAACCATCGTCAACAGCAGACACATGGACATCAGCCACCACCAGCGTCGTAGAGCACGAAGCACCCGGAATCTCCACACCATCTCCCAAAGCTCAATCTGCGTCGTAGTCCTCCACATCAGCCCAAGCAGTAGAAGAGCGCCTAGAACGCTTGGGCACTGGCCGCACATCCTCACAGCCGGAGGTGGACCCAGAACCACGGGCCTCACGAACCGGGCGAACCAACGCCCGTCGCAGTACTGCAGCAGCCTCAACCACATGGGGAACCGGGCCGCACACAACAGGATGCTCCGCAGCCCCCCCCCCAACACCCAGCACAGCTGTAACACCTGGCGAAGGTGCAGGACCAGGCGCAGCTGCAGGAGTCGAGGAAGACGCAGACGCACTCGGCTGAGGGACGACAAGCACCGGGGGCATGTCGGGTGACGCAGGGAGGCCGCATCAGCAGCGACTGGGACCTGCTCCTCTTCATCCCCGGAATCCACGCCCTGAGGGAGCGGCGGGAAATCCTCTTCCCGGAATAAGTTAACGGGTACAGCAGGGGCCTCAGAGCACCCGGCAGCCTGATGCCCTAACTGGCCACACCGGAAACAAGTACAGGGCTGCCGGGCATAATACACCCGAACGTAGTAACCCAGCAGCCGGACAGAAGATGGGATATCCGACCGCAGGCGCATACCTAAGGTACGGACGTTCGTCTGCTTCCCAGCATACTTCCCCGAGGAAAGCTTGTTCACCCGCACACTGATGACAGCACCATACCTCCCGAAGAAGCGCCGGAGAAGGTCTTCAGGGAACTCCAGGGGCGCACCGTGCACACTAACATACGTCAGGGCACCACTTCGGTCCGAGATCGTAACGGAGCCGGCGCCATCCGGCAACTGCAACGAACGCCCTTCGTTCCGCCGGAGGAAGTCCCAATACTCCCCCTCCCCCACGAACTTGACAATCACTCGGTGGGCCGTAACAAGCTCAACTCCATACACAGCTTCCACCGGGACACGAAGCATGTCGCACATAACTAACTCAATGGCCGGATAACCAGCCTTACACGAGAATTCCAGGCCCACGGAATTTACCCGCAAAACAGGAGGAATTGCCAGGCCCCCCATGTCAAAACGGCCACGTCAGCACGCAGCCAGGCAGGCAACAACACTGGACAGGGAGGGTAAGAGACCCCCACACCCCCTGTCGGCGAAAACTGCAACCTCCCCAAACTGCCGGAGCGGTCAGACTACACGTCTTCACCCTACGGCTGCTCAGGTGGAACTCATGGGTGTCAAATTGGAAGATCTCGTCGGTCTACAGGTTGTTCGTGACGACAGAGTAGTTGTAAAGTTCGCCGAGAGTGGCTTGTTCCGGAGGTTTCTCGACCAGTATGAGGACAAGGTGGTGGGGCTGAGCAACGGTCTTGGCTCTGTGACTGTGACGAATTTGAGTGTGGAGTACACATACGTGTCTATTAAGAATGCGCCATTTGAAATGTCTGAGGATCTTCTCCGTCGGGCTCTTGCCAGGTATGGGCGTGTAGACTCTATTAGTGCCTGTCGATACAAAACCGCGGACGTCAAGGGGCTCGGTACTGGTTACAGAACGGCTACGATGGTTCTTCATGGGAATGTGCCTTCTTCTCTCGCGCTTGCTGGCTTTACGGTCTGCTTCTCGTACCATTGGCAGACTCGAACGTGTTTTAAATGTGGCCACGTTGGACATTTGGCTGCTGCCTGCAACACTCGGATGTATGATCGGGTAAATGTGTTTCATGAAGCGGATTTTCCTCCTATGCCCGAGCGTGAGGATGTCTCGGTTGTAGATGATACCCCTTGTGAGAGGAAGGCCGCGGTGATGGGTGTCGCTCCAGTTCGTGCGGTTGGTGGTGAGGGTGTCGGGGTGGTGGGGGGTGCGGATCCGCCCCCGCCGTCGGCTTCCTCGCCTCTGCCGGCTTCTTCGCCTCTGCCAGCTTCTTCGCCTCCGCCGGCCCCACCGGCTCCTTCGCCTCCGCCGGCCCCACCGGCTCCTTCGCCTCCGCCGGCCCCGTCTCCGGCTCCGGCTCCTGTGTTGCCTGAAGGGTGTGGGCCTGTAATCCCTGTGGGTGAGGCTGATGTTTTTACGGATCGTGTGTTGCCCGGTGACTTGCGGCCGGCCGTGGGCTCTACTGGGATGCCTACTGTGGGCGACAGTTCGGATGATCAGCGGCCTCTGTTCAAGCGTTCCCAGAGGACTAGGAGTGTATCGCCCCCTCGTGGGTGGGCTGCAGAGTGTGACGTTGTGGAGGATGATGTGATGGAGGGGCCTGTGCGGCCTCCTGTGGCGCCTACGACGCCTGCTGCTAGTGCCTCCCCTCCTTGGGAGGTTGCTCCTAGTGGTCGTGACCTTGTGGTGCTCCTCACGAAACCTGTGCCCGGTGGTAGGGGCCCTGGCAAATGTGCGTTCCCTGTGGTTCCCCCTGGAGTGAAGAACCGTGTGACTATCAATACGGACCTCTGTGGCTACCCTTGACCGTCCCCTGGTGCTCGAACCCCTCGTGCTGCACCCCACCCTGTGGTATCGGCCAATGGAGTCCCGCTCGATGCGTCGCAGACTTTGGAACTTACTGTGGATAGCCGGGTGTATCCGGCGCCGTGGTGCCCCTATACTATTTGGGTACCGAGGGTGCAGTGTTTTGTTTATGGGGTGCCAGAGCTGATGCCTCAGCCTTGTGCGTTCGCCTGGTAGACCGGTGTCTGATGATGTGAAGCTCGTTTGGGAGGCATACTGTTTGCGGTTTCCGAAGGCGGAGTTTCCCGATAAATATGCGTAGTTTTGTGCTTGCATTACGTGCTCACGGAACGGTTATACCTTATTGTATTGTCTGCTGTGTGGTTGTATTGTTTGCTTAGTTTCGACCTTTGTGTACATTGTTTTTGTGCTTAGTTCATACTGTAATGTGTTTTCCGTGTGTGTTAGACTGTTATCTTCTGTGTTGTGTTTTTCATGGTGTTCTGTGTGTGTGTGTGTGTGTGTGTGCTTCGGGTGTGTGTGGTGGTTTTTTTTTGTCGGGTCCTGCGTGTTCCGGTGTTTTTCATGTGTGTCTGGGTTGTATTTGCCGTTTGTTTCACGGTTCCTGTGTGTTCTGGTCGAACGATCGCGTGTTTCTGTACTGTGTGTGCCGGGTGTTCCGTGGGTTATGTGTGTGTATTGTAATTTTTTTTTACCTTTGCTTCTAAATGTTGAATTTTTCGCCATTGTGTGGTTTTTAATGTATGTAACTTGGTGCGCCTCGTCTGGGTTGTGCAGTTTATTATTGTGTTTTCTATTGAATTTTGCTTGTTCCATGGATTCTCATTTACGTTTTGCACTGTGAAAATTGTCCACTGTGTTTTTATTGTGTTCACGTATGTTCAGCTTTGGTGTGTCTTCTGTATTGTATTTGTTCTGTGTTGCTTGCATGTCAGTTGGTGTTATGTTGTTGGGAGGTGTGTGCTGGTGTAATGTTTTTCTTTTGGTGCTTCGGTGCCTTAATGTTGTAATGTTTTCCTTGTCATGTATTTGGTTTATAAATAAAAAATTTGAAAAAAAAGAACTCATAGGTGGCCTGACAGCTGGTTTCGCTCGTTATGACGTGAGACCATTGACGACAGACTTTCCCAACAAACTGTACTTGGCATGGAGGGTACTCGCAGAGGAGGGCGTGCTGTATGCTTAACAGACAGACATACACACACTTGATGGTGCTGGCGGTGAGTAAGGAAAGACGGGTGGTGACATCACGTAGTACAGTGAGGGCGGCGAGTGGCGGCGGTTGGTGGCGCCTGATTATATGGTAACATGTGGTACACTGTGGTAAAGTCACACATAGATTACATAGGCAGCAGCACTCCTTAGTTCACTTTAGGTCACTCACAACGATCTCAATTTGTCACCAGGGGTTACCTGATACCATTCTGGTGATTCGTCACTAGGCTTCTAAACAATATAGTCACAGTCGCGATTCCAGGCGAGCGTTGGTATATCAAAAAGACGCTGAGTTTAACTTGACGGTGATTATTCTACTGGCCAATAGACAGTACAGGACATGTCCATTACGTATGGGCTTCCTCCCATGAATACCCTTGCAAGGGGATGCAGGGCTCCTCGTGGTAGCACAAACACAAGAGGATAAAATTGACCAAAGGCGTTGCAGCAAAAGAGCGGGAACCAATCATATTGATCGTTCCATGATCAGTAGCAGAGGTGACGTCATGAACATGTCACGACTACGTCACAGTTGTTATTCTCCATCGAGCCGGTTGAGGCTGACCCCAAATTTCAGATCTGTCGCCTCGCTGGCGTCCCCTCTCTCTCTCATGCTTGGCACCTCCACTGTGTACCCAATGACTCTATGGCATGGATGCTTTATTCCTCTGTATCTAATTTACCCTTGGGTATACGGCGATCCTCCGTATTTTGAACGTATTCCTGGTTATGTAGGCTTCCTGGGGACACCCAGCATGACAAATTACCATCCAGGGTTAATAGAGATAGGGCTTGTGCACGAGATCGGTGAACTGTGCACTGCAATGAACCATTCAAGTCAGCTGTGGGATAATCTTGAGAGACCATCCTCTCACACTCGCTCCAAGCTGTCATTAGCTTAAGGAGATAAGTCTACTTAATCCATTATAGACGAAACTCAAACCTCTTCCCAAATAACAGTTAACATTCCTTCCAATCTATTGGAGGACGATAAGGTGAAGTGTAGTCAAATCATATAAGCAATTGAGAAGCGAGTAACCACTTTAAGTTACAGCTCCTCTCCTGTGCTAGGTATATTCACTACGGGCTTACCATAGCCCGTGCTACTTGGAAATTTTTGTTCCCAGTAGCTGAATCTTAAACAACAACAACAGTAACCACTAGCACACACACTGCGACCCGGTGAGGGTGGGTTCCCTTCCACCATTTGTTAAAAACAAACTAATTCCCTCCTTCCTTATCTTAACGTTCATGTTCACAGCTCTGTGTCCGGGTTCTCTTTTTCTATCTATCGCAAACCCATGCATAGTGGCATGTACATTCACTTTTTTTCCTACCATCCTCCTTCTGTTAAGAAAAGTGTCCTCGTCTCTCTCTTCCTCCGCGCTCTACACATCAGCGACTCTCAGTTTTCTTGATTCTGAAATTGCCTTTATCTACAAATCATTCTCTCGCTTTGGTTACCCTTTGCATTTTATCAACTGTGCCTTTTCTCAAGCTAAACGAAATTTCTTTCATCCTAAACCTGTTTCCAACACTAGTAGCGCTGTACTCTAGTTTCCCTTCATATCTAAACTCAAAACTTTTACTAATACACTTTCGTCCTCTTGACATAAAGCTCACCTTTCAACAAACTAACACACTTCGTAGCAATCTAGTTCACACTGCTCCTCCTGCTTCTAATGCTTTTGGTGTCAACTCTATTTCATGTTCGTCTTATCTTCTCCAAAACTTTGGCGAAACTGGCCGTACACTTATTATTAATGACAGACTTAAAGAACACAAAAGAAGTGTTAAGTCTGCAGACACTAACAATTGCTCTCTTCTGTCATGTTAGGGATTATAATCATCCTATTGACTGGTCTTCCTCCAAAATGATCTTTCCTGCCTCTACTCTACACAAACGCCGTCTCGTTGAATCGGCTCTAATACACAATGTACCCAACATGAACTTGAATCCTGGCTTTGTTGCTGTTGACTCTTCCCTTTCACAGTATATACTTAAATGCTCTAAACTTTCTAGCAAACGTGACCTGACATAAGCTTACCCTTCCATTTATCTTTCTTTCCCTTTCCTTTTCTTCTCTTTTTTCTTTCTTTTTCTTTCCATTGTTTTCTCTTACAATCTCTTGGCTGGTTCCTACTATTTCCCCCTTCTTTTTCCTTTTACTATCCTCTTCTTATTGGGTTCTTTAATACGAGATGCCTCGTATGGGCCAATGAGCTTTCTGCAGTTATCTTTGTTCTTGTGTTCTTGTTTTCTCATTCTTACTATCCCCTTTATTACACCTTACCTTCCCTACCTCTGCTTTGCCTTCTCTTCCTCTAAGATTTTCTTCTCACCTCTCTTCTGCCTATTTATTGCTTTCTCCTTCAATCATCACACTCCACTTACGGGTTATTCATGCCCGTGCCCCCTTTTGGGTGGCTTAATCTTTATCAATAAATCAATCATCACAATCGACTTGAGAATGGTCCAGGTCGGACCGAAACGTCGTCGTCTCTTCACTTTCTAGTGTGTGGTCTGGTCAACATACTTCAGCCACGTTATTGCGAGTGCATATGGATACCACACGAAAGCGTCTTACTCTGTTTAATTTCTTCGATGCTCTACCTTCCTTTAAACAGCCTTTTCGCGCCTTCGAGTCTTCCCTTCTTGCCGCCAAGCGTCGAAAGAACCAGCTCAGGTTTCTTAAAGACTGCCTTGCTGAGCAAGTTCTCCCTCTTTCTTTATCTCACTTTCTTCGGTTAAACACTTCAGGTTCTCCTTTTGCTGAACATGCCAGCCTTCTGCTTCAAGAACTTATTCATGCCACTTCCTTGCAAGTTGACGATGCTTTTCGTACAGTACGTTAACATCAACGCTTTCTGTCTTCTTCTCTTCCCAGTGATCTATGCAATATCATATTTCCCATTGCATTTGACACTGCTCACCTCTCCTCTTCCCACTACTCCTCAACATTACACAACAAACTTCAACGCCTGATTTCCAACAGTATTTGGGCTAAATTCTGTCTCTCTGACTGTGTTACCAACTTTTCTTCTTACCCTCTTTCTAAGCACCAGCAAGAACTTCTTGGTCTTGGTCTTTCTTTTGGTACTTCCCCTGGCCCACGCTGTAGCATTGACCCCATTAGTTCCTTTGACAGGTTTGTCAATTCTAACTCTAGTACTCTTTCGGACCGGTCTGCCTTTAGAGGGACCCTTATCCCCATTCTTGGCAGCTTGTTTTCTAAAAATCACCACCTTCCTCAGCTTGCCCTTGCCTCCCTGAAATCTAACAACTCTATTTGTATCCTTCCTTCCGACAAAGGCAATTCGGTGGTTGTCCTTGACCATGAGGACTATCTCCAGAAAGACTATCTCTCTATCTCCAGAAAGGACTATCTCTCTATCTCTGACTTCTAACCCTTTGGATCGCCTCAAAACTTCCTTTACCTCAAACTAAGACAGCTTTCTAGCCTTTATCCTCCTGACTTCGATCTCATTAAACGTTTCCGTGTCACTTGCCCTTCTCTTCCTTATGTCTATGGTCTACCTAAGACTCATACCTGGTTGATACGGTTCTGGGAGTTCTTCTCCCCAAGATCGGCACGAGGCCAGACTTGACTTGTGAGAGTTTGGTCCACCAGGCTGTTCCTTGGAGCGGCCCGCAGGCCCACATACCCATCACAGCCCGGTTGGTCCGGCACTCCTTGAAGAAAACAATCTAGTTTCCTTTTGAAGATGTCCACGGTTGTTCCTGCAATATTTCTCAAAATATTCATAAATATTCATAAACAATCAATCATAAACCTGGTGTTCCTCTTCGTCCTTTCATTTCTTCACGGGGCTCTGTCAGCTATCCTCTTGATTGATAAAGATTAAGCCACCCAAGAGGTGGCATGGGCATGAATAGCCCGTAATGGTTATCATCTTGCCTCCTGGCTCGCTAAAACTCTGACGCCTTACCTTGACACTTTTTCTCCTGCCCACCTTCGTCACTCTCAGGACTTCATAGAAAGACTGCGCCTGCAGCCCTCTTGTAAGATACTTAGTCTTGATGTCGACTCTTTGTTCACTAATGTTTTCCTCGATGACGTTCTCTCTATCCTTAGACAGAAGGAGTCAGAGGGCCTCCTTCCTCTCCCACTTCCCACTGACGTTTTCCTCGAACTCATTAGACTCTGTGTTGACTCTAACTCTTTCTCTTTCAACGGGAAATATTACACTCAAACTTGCGGTGTCGCTATGGGTTCCCCTCTCTCCCCTGTTCTTGCCAATTTCTACATGGAATACTTCGAAACTGTCCAAAACTTTTACTAATACCTTTCGTCCTCTTGACATGAAGCTCACCTTTCGACAAACTAACACACTTCGTAGCAATCTAGTTCACACTGCTCCTCCTGCTTCTAATGCTGCTGGTGACTACTTTATTTCATGTTCGTCTTGTCCTCTCCAATACTTTGGCGAAACTGGCCGTACACTTAATGACAGACTTAAATGAACGCAAAAGAAGTGTTAAGTCTGCTGACACAAACAATGCTCTCTTCTGTCATGTTAGGGATTCTAATCATACTATTGCTTGGTCTTTGTCCAAAATAATCTTTCCTGCCTCTACTCTACACAAACGCCGTCTCGTTGAATCGGCTCTAATACACAATGTACCCAACATGAACTTGAGTCCTGGCTTTCCTTTCACGGTATATACTTAAATGCTCTAAACTTTCTAACAAACGTAACCTAACATAATCTTACACTTCCATTTATCTTTCTTTCCCTTTCCTTTTCTTCTCCTTTTTTTCTTTTTCTTTCCACCGTTTTCTCTTACGATCTCTTGCTTATTCCTACTATTTTCTCTTTCTCTTTCCTTTTACTATCCTCTTTTTATTGAGTTGTATAATAGGAGCTGCCTCCTATGGGCCAATGGGCCTTCTGCAGTTATCTTTGTTTTTGTGTTCTTGTTTTCTCATTTTTAATATCCCCTTTATTACACCTTACCTTCCTGTGAGGTTATCCCTTTTTATAGGTGAATAGGTTACAAGAAACCTCAGTCACGAAAGGACTGAACTATCATCACACATATGCAGATGGCAGATTATACTTTAATGACTGACCAGGGATGCATAGAGCAGCTGCAGGAGTCCAAATCCTTGGCACTCCCTATCCACTAGGTCGTCGAGCTTCTAGGGGCCTCAGAATGAGGTCATCAGAGTAGCTCAAACGGTCCTCACAACAAATTAGTATTTATATTTGATGTGTATGGCCATGAACGCAGTTCAAATCCAAGTAATCCAGGTAACATAAAAAGGATCACGTTAATCTTACAAATAATGGCAAAGTCAATACTGGGTACAAGGGGTCTGAAGGTGTGAACGTAAAAACACTTGTACTTAACAATTAGTTTATTCATAAAACTTAATCCTAACGGTACATGGCAAGAACAATCTGACGTTACATTAATGTCGGAGGAAGTGCTTGGCAAGGCTAGGCTAGCCGGAACACTTGCTTCCGGTTTGGACCGCTCGCGGTAATGCTGACTATGAGGGATCTAGATCCCTCAGCTAGTTTTCCTAGTTTCTAGATTAGGCTAGTCACTCTAGAAACTGAAGCTTTCAAAATAACATATACTTGTTGGGTGTTGAATGAAAGCTTATGTTATGGTCTATCATTTGTGAGTAGTCAGAAGTCTGTGATGGCTCTGTAGAGAGAATTACAGAGATTTTCCTGTTTCTGTGAAACAGGATGATCGAGGTGAGAGTGAAGTGGGATGTGAGGTACTTGACTAAAACCGTTAAAGGTGGGGGGGAGAGTGGAGTGAACGTTGCCCCCCCCCCCCCCCACATGGGAGACATCACGCCACATTCTTTTAGGCCTCCCCCTCCATTGTGACGTCACGGGATGCTCGAGGGTGAGTGAGCCTGTGATTGGTTTAGGCATGTGTGCTCCAAGCCGAGTTTTGGCGCGAAGAGTTGTGATTAGGAGCGGCATGAGGGAGCCATGCTGGCTCCAGGCTGATTGGTCAAGACAAAGTAGGGAGGAGGTATGGGCATTTTGAGTTTCCCTAGCCTGGGAAATCGTCAGGCTGAGCAGGGTAGCAGGTGGACTAGGATGTGTCTGGGTGGAGGGGGGGAGTTTTCCCCCTCCACCCCCGTTAATCGCGGACGTTACTGTGTTAACTAGCAGGGATGACACCCCTGCTATCCCTGGTTGTGTCTAGGCCCAATTTTCGTGAAATTCGAGGGCCGACGATTTACGGAAGGAACAGTAAAAAGCTAAAGAGACAGTTGACAGTGTTCACCCATGAGGCAGCTGGCAGAGCCTCATGGTGTAACAGGTGGTTTGAATAACCTGTCTAGTGTGGTTAGACAATTAGCGGAAATCAGACAGAGCCTCCTAGTGTAATTGTGGTAAGATTACAGGTCCCTGTGGGACTTTGAATTCCACCCTGTTGGTCCGCCCGGTGGTGACGCCGCCGGCCATTGTCACCCCAGTGTAGAGCAAGGCAGGCTCTGGTTTGCTGGAGTTGTGGGCGATTCCTCAACCACGTGTGTATGCCCGGGGGCCACCCCGGCCACCCGCCGCATGTTCCGGCCACCCCACCTGCCGGCCACCCACCCAGGCCACCCGTGCGGCCAAATCCCCACCCCATCCCGCGCACCAGCTCAGCCGGGTGGGGTGCTATGACGTCATGCGCTACCCGTGGCCACCCCCAGGCCACCCAGCCACTCGGCTCGGCCCGGCTCGGCCCGCGCGCCGGCTACTACCACCCCCCCCCTCTCAGCTCGGGAGGGGCGCTGTGGGCCATGCGGTGGCCACATGCCTTGGCCACTTTCCCGGGACAGCCTAGGGCCACATCTTGTCGACGCATGAGGAGCAAGCAAGCTAAGTGTTGACAGCTAGTGTGGTAGTGACCTGGGAAGTGAGTAAAAAATAAGGAGATAAAAACGTGAGTACTATTATCATTGTGTACAGTGTGATGCATACCAGTGGAAATTCACGGTAAGAGTTGTCTCAGAGCCTCGCCAGGCTAGAGAAGCAGCTGAGTGACAGCTGTCAGTAGGGTCCAGGTGATTGATAGGGCGGTACCTGGAGATAGATATTATACACGGGACCACACTGTAGTATCATAATGTATATGTAGTAGACTGACTAGAGTATGTAACCGGTCAGTGTAGAGATTTACCATATAAGTGAGCCAGCCTGTCGATTCTATATAATCGTTCAGACTGGATTAATGCCATAGAGTACCGTAAAATTATAATCATTAGAGGTAGGCAGGCCCGGTTGCAGGGATGTCAGTGGGGGGCCCTGAGGTCTGTGTAGTTAGTTACATTTACTTGATGATATAATTTTTATTGATTATGTGAATGCCATTTCTATATGTTCATTTGCATGCTTTATGTACTGTGTTGTGTGGTAAGTCAGTAGGTGTGATTGCTGACTGATTGCCTAATGATGTCATTAGCATGTGGGGTATGCTGACGGCATCATTATGTTGCAGGTTTGTGCAGTATTGTTATCAGTTTTTACGATGTTATTGCCCCAGGAACTGTGTTGAGGGTTTAAGGGACCTATAGGATTATTCAGGGGAATTCACAGTGCTTAATGAGAGCAGGCAATTGATGGGTTAATTGCCTTGCTGAGGTAAGTGTGTGTGTTCACAGTAGTCCTTTGCAACGGGAGCAAGAAAAAGAGGGGGGGCAGTAATATTCGTATACTCTTGTGTGTTGCACAACCGTGTGTCATTATTGTGTGGGCACAGTAATTAGTGAGTTGCAGTAGCCGCAACCATATGTGGGCAGTGCTATTATGATGTTGCATACCATTGTAGTGTGACCTATGTAACGCTGGGGTTACTTTGTTTCTTTAAGTTGTGTTGAGGACTTAAGGATTCAGTGAGTTAATTAAGTAAGGGGTAATTAACTGGATAAGGGATGCACACTTAGTATTGTGGAGCGAGTGAGGGCTGTTAAGAGAGAACAGTGTTGAGCTTGAGTGAGATACGTCTCGGGAGCAATTAATTGTCTGTGTGACAACTAATTGACCACTCTAGCTAATTATGTAATTAGCCTTCTCATCATGAATTCACGTAGTGGGAGAGGATCTGTCAGTCTGTTAGTATTTGTGTTAACATAATTTGCTCGAGACTAATTACCTTTCTGGGGTATAGCAATTAGTGGCTCAGGTTAATTAGTGGAGTGTAACGGGGGGGGTGGGGGGAAATAGCTCTATCTTGTCCATTATTCCACCCCCCAGTTAACTAACGAGGCCGGGGGAAACAGCTCTCTCTAGTCCGTTATCCCGTCCTCAGTTAGCTAACTATTCTAGAGCACTCCCAGAGTTCCTAAGGCAGCCTCTCTCGTTCAACACCTTGTAACCTAGGTATTTGACTACCTAGGTGCTACGACTACAAGGCGCAGTAACTGGATCAGCTACCCGAAACTCTAGAGAGAACTCTAGAATACAGAATTATTGCCACAAACGTATAAGTGAAAACGAAAGGAAAGAAATGAATAGTGAAGTAATTAGTGAGGGTTTGGGGTGAGAGGTAGGAAGGTGGGAGGAGCGAGGAGGGTCATTAGTTGAAAGTGAGAGTTCAGAGAGGGGTGGAGGGAGAGGTGTAGATAGGTATAAGTAGAAGAGTAGCTAGTAGAAGTAGATAGTAGAAGACGAAATGCTGCCACCATTCATTCATGATCATTACATAAAAGACAAGGAATGGAACTTGTCTGTATCACAAAATTCCTCAAAGATGTTATCAAGAGATCATTATTAGTATGGTCCCATCTTTATCGTGTACTCATTCTAAACCATGAAACCAGTAACCACAAAGGCTTTCTCACCTCAACTCAAAATCTCTAGGGAACAAAATAAAGTCTATTTAAATAATAAATTCAACAATTATATTTTTCATGATGAGTATCATAACTTAAGCAATCCAATTAAAATGTTAAAGATTAATATTCAAAGTGAGTCATCCTCCAAGAATCTGAGAACACTACAATTGACTGCCCCTGATCTTCACACAACACTTGTAAAACACGACCAAGTCACCTTAATGCTCAACTCACCAAGTGTGTGCCTATAGCTGGATAGAGAGGGGGGGGGGGGTCTGTAGTTGACAGAGACTCCCGCCCTGCCGGCCGACAGCCTCCCTGATAGGGCTGTCTTCTCTGCTCTGCTGGCTCGTCTGCTGTTGTTCTCTTAATTCTCTCGAATCGGTAGTTCTCCGAGTATTTATTGGGGAACCTAGTAGCTAACTCCGCCCACAAGTAGATAGCCTCCGGCTTTCTACCAAGCCACTCCTTAAACGTCGGCAAGTTTGAAGGCTACCAGGCTCCAATTAAGAGATTAGTAGAAGTAAGGTGAAATTCACATGATCTGACCTCAGGTCACTTGGGGTCATTAACGCTTTGAGGTGTGAGATCTCAGGCCGACAACCTGGCGCCTCTCAGATCCTTGTCTGTGACTCATGTGTTCTATGTATGTATTAAACTAAACCAAACACTTTTACAGTGTTACATCTCCCCTTCTCCCCGAAAATAAAGTTTTTTGCAACACTGCTAAAGCGAGCTAGCTGTGTGCGACAACTTTATTAACGAAAAGAATACATCCTAGCTAAACAAATATACATCATCCTACTCTAAAAAAATGAAATATGTAGGCAGACGTCCATTGTCTCTGGCTGGGCGACGTCACTGCTTGGTCTTGTAGATAATCCTGTACCACATTTCTTCAACACAACTGCCTCCGTCGCTTCTCCGTCGTTAACGCACAACAACTCTTGGTCAACCAGAAAGCCGTTACTACTTGAACTGCGCACAGGACCGTGGAATTCGGTTGTCCCAGCTGATCTGTAATTGGCCCTACGTCAGTCACCATGAGAGACGTATATTGGGGTTCTTCACAGCTATAGGGACTACAAGTTTCGAGACCTTCATATAGTTGCCAACAGTAGAAATCCCATCCTACTCTTCTTCGTCCCTGTTGCTCCAGCACGCCTCCTTCAGAGAGCTACTTCTGACAGCCACATCAAGTCCGCATGACACAGGAAGAATCACTCAACAGAGCAACATGCTTGCAGGAGGGGCGGCCAGTTAAGGCAAACGATCCTGTCTTGCAATTACGCTCCATGCAATGATGCTGACACCAGCAAGGGACACTAGGCATCGTGTCTCACTCAGCTTGGTCTTATCTTCTCTTCTTTCTTCTCTCTTCTTTCTTCTCTCTTCTTTCTTCTCTCTTCCTCCTCCCATGGGTCTTTGACAAGCGACCTGGGGTCCATTGGGGTCCGTCCGTCCTGGGGTCCATCCTGGGTAGACCGATGTTGGTGGGACAGACTGGAGTCGTTGTTGTTCCTCTTCCATCTTTACTGGGTCGTCTGGGGTCGTCTGCAGAACGACCTGGGGTCCACTGGGGGTCCGTCCGTCTTGGGGTCCACTGGGGTCCATCCGTCTTGGGGTCCACTGGGGTCCGTCCGTCCTGGGGTCCACTGGGTAGACCAATGTTGACCGACCGAGAGGGCTGCATCTTGGGGTCCCCGGGGTGGTGGTGGTGGTGGTGGAGCCATGACCTCCAGGCAGGGGCTGGTCGTCGTGGTTGTGAGGAACGCCCCTGAGTGTGGTACACAGCAGCCGTCTCTCTCTTCTGTATGTGCGTCTCTTCTCTCCTCTGGCTCCCACCTGTGGATGAACAGAAAGGCGACAATACCGTGCTCCCAAAATGTTATGTGACCCTGTAGTTTGTATAGGGTTCACACAGTCTAATCATACCGCTCTCCTCCTGGCAACAACTACACTTAAATTTAAATAATCCAATTGACACTGAATGAAATTGACTTGGTGGAACATAAAACAGTACTAGAGTAAAGTTAGAGAAGAGAGAATAAGGTCGTCACTACTTTTAACCTGTCACAAAAAAAATCAACACTAATAGACAAAACACTAGCCTAACTTAACTGTACCTTTCCTAATCTTAAGTACATAATTAACCGTTACTCCCACCCTTAACCTACAGCCACCTACATGACCCAGAGTGTTTCCCTAGCTTCTCCGCCGGTCAACAACTCCAAACTGTTGTCACCCCCTGTGACCAGACTATCTAACGTCGAGCGTTCCCAACGTGAAGTCTACTGACATACTAAGCCTCCCCCTAGTATGCTGTACAATACCAGTACACCTCGGGTTATTGCGTTCAAATGGAGTAAAACAGTCGATCGCAATAATCTGAGCAGAACCACTACTTAAAACTACTTAAGAACTACACCTGCCACTCCCCACTGACCTGGAGACCAGCGGTGGCTGGGTGTCCCCCCTGGGACATGCGAGGTCACCTGTCACACTCAGGTGAGCTCTACTACCACCAACTGCTAAGTTCCCAAATCACCAAATCTTATCACTAACATAAAACACAACACACGCAAGTTCTGGTGAACATTCCCTGAACTTCACAAAACTCACAAACTCACTAAACCACAACGCCAGAGAATCACTATCTCCTAACCTGAAAAACTCGCTAAATCGCGAATATTAAATACCTGTCAAGATCTCCCTGATAGCGCCTGAGCGGCAAAAAGACACGTGGGACTGAACAATGTTAAAAGAACACAACTACCTACAACATTGTTCAACACCGCTGCCAACATTGTAACGGGGGGGTGGGGGGAAATAGCTCTATCTTGTCCATTATTCCACCCCCCAGTTAACTAACGAGGCCGAGGGAAACAGCTCTCTCTAGTCCGTTATCCCGTCCTCAGTTAGCTAACTATTCTAGAGCACTCCCAGAGTTCCTAAGGCAGCCTCTCTCGTTCAACACCTTGTAACCTAGGTATTTGACTACCTAGGTGCTACGACTACAAGGCGCAGTAACTGGATCAGCTACCCGAAACTCTAGAGAGAACTCTAGAATACAGAATTATTGCCACAAACGTATAAGAGAAAACGAAAGGAAAGAAATGAATAGTGAAGTAATTAGTGAGGGTTTGGGGTGAGAGGTAGGAAGGTGGGAGGAGCGAGGAGGGTCATTAGTTGAAAGTGAGAGTTCAGAGAGGGGTGGAGGGAGAGGTGTAGATAGGTATAAGTAGAAGAGTAGCTAGTAGAAGTAGAAAGTAGATAGTAGAAGACGAAATGCTGCCACCATCCATTCATGATCATTACATACAAGACAAGGAATGGAACTTGTCTGTATCACAAAATTCCTCAAAGATGTTATCAAGAGATCATTATTAGTATGGTCCCATCTTTATCATGTACTCATTCTAAACCATGAAACCAGTAACCACAGAGGCTTTCTCACCTCAACTCAAAATCTCTAGGGAACAAAATAAAGTCCATTTAAATAATAAATTCAACAATTATATTTTTCATGATAAGTATCATAACTTAAGCAATCCAATTAAAATGTTAAAGATTAATATTCAAAGTGAGTCATCCTCCAAGAATCTGAGAACACTACAATTGACTGCCCCTGATCTTCACACAACACTTGTAAAACACGACCAAGTCACCTTAATGCTCAACTCACCAAGTGTGTGCCTATAGCTGGATAGAGAGGGGGGGGGGGGTCTGTAGTTGACAGAGACTCCCGCCCTGCCGGCCGACAGCCTCCCTGATAGGGCTGTCTTCTCTGCTCTGCTGGCTCGTCTGCTGTTGTTCTCTTAATTCTCTCGAATCGGTAGTTCTCCGAGTATTTATTGGGGAACCTAGTAGCTAACTCCACCCACAAGTAGATAGGCTCCGGCTTTCTACCAAGCCACTCCTTAAACGTCGGCAAGTTTGAAGGCTACCAGGCTCCAATTAAGAGATTAGTAGAAGTAAGGTGAAATTCACATGATCTGACCTCAGGTCACTTGGGGTCATTAACGCTTTGAGGTGTGAGATCTAAGGCCGACAACCTGGCGCCTCTCAGATCCTTGTCTGTGACTCATGTACTCTATGTATGTATTAAACTAAACCAAACACTTTTACAGTGTTACAGGAGTAATTAACATTGGAGAGCTCCGATGACTCGGTAAAGCGAGGTCATGGAGCTAGCATAAATCGTTTTATTAATCATATCCTGTCTGAGGACAATGGATTAGTGGCACATCTTGTTAATTAGGGGTAATTAACTCCTTTCCCGTGAATTCACAGTGTTTGATGAGACCTGCTTAGGCAGTGCGGAGTGAGACGTATTAATTGCTCAGAATTAATTAGGGTAATTAACACTCACTAGTAATTTTTTGACACAGACTGTTGAGAAGCTACCAAGTTAGGGTAGGCTTAGTTAACGTAACTCAATGGGGATGTAATTAGTGGTCCGTTTGACCTTAATTGAGAATTACTCACTGAATACTTGCAAGGAGTCAAGTGTGATGTAATATAAGTTTGAGTTATTGTTAACAAGAGTGAGACAAGTGTTAATGATTAACGTAGAGTATCATCATGTTGTTGTCTAGTGTGAGACAATTGTTTGTGATTATCGAGAGCCGGTCGGCCGAGCGGACAGTACGCTGGACTTGTGATCCTGTGGTCTGGGGTTCGATCCCAGGCGCCGGCGAGAAACAATGGGCAGAGTTTCTTTCACCCTATGGCCCCTGTTACCTAGCAGTAAAATAGGTACCTGGGTGTTAGTCAGCTGTCACGGGCTGCTTCCTGGGGGTGGAGGCCTGGTCGAGGACCGGGCCGCAGGGACACTAAAGCCCCGAAATCATCTCAAGATAACCTCAAGATAACCGTAGTACTTTGTTGCTGACTGCTGCGATCAGTCAATTAACGTAATTAATCATTTAAGGCAATTTCTTTTGGTTGTCGTCTGGTGACGAGAGTAGAGTCATCTAGGGATTTGTGGAGCTGTGTCCCAGAATCCCGCCTTGCCTGTCTTTGTTACTGTTTACAACAGTGCAACTTCTTGTAGGGAGTTGCAAAGAGTGTTCACACTGGGTTGTGATAGGGGGGGTCACTGTTGGACTACCCGTCTAGTTACGTGGGTCTCTCCTGGGGGGCGGGAGGATCCCTAAGCTTGTGATTATAGTAGCTGTCAGGGAAACCGAGACACTATTGATTGCATGCTTGTGTCTTCAGTGGATATCCTTCATTTGTTCAGTTAGTTCATGTTGTCAGCCCGAAGTGTCAGCAAGATGGAGCCTGCTGTCACTTCTCGAGGGGCTGTTGAATAGTTGTGTTGCAAATGCCACTTGATGTACAATAACGTAACCATTCGCTGTGGTGTAACTTAGTCTGTGATATTTTTCTTTGATTTGCAATATTGCGTCATCAGTGGGCACACCTGTGTTCAGGTTAGTTCAGTATGCAGCCTCACAGCAAGGGTTGCTATTTAGCTGTTTGTTATCGTGCCACTGGATGGACATTAACGTAACGTAAACTCGGTAATGTAGTAGTTAGTCTCTTGTTATTAATAAATTGTTATGTTATAGAAAACGGTCTTTGATGTCAACCCTTCAACCATATTATTCCACCATATTTCTGCATATTACGATTAAATGTTGATGTGATCTTGATACGACGGCTGTTCTTGGGAATTCGAATTCCAATTCATAGCGCCACATCAAATATAAATATTTGATTGTGAGAACCCGTCGGTTACCCTTTATTAGTTTTAACGTCCTGTTTAACTAGGAGGAGCCAGCGGCCTATTGTGGACAGGTTTTCACCCTTGGTGGTGGAGGCCTTGTGGTTTGCTCCCGCTTTTCCTTTTTCTATTGGACTCATGCTTAACTGCCGTGAGCAGACTTTAAACTTGTAGTCCACCTCCTAAGGGAGGTAGGCGTAGAAAAAAATCTCACACTGACCCTGTCTACACTTAACCAACCACAACCAGACGCAATGGCAGCTTGACGAGACTGCAGCAAGTAGCAATAACATAGAATGAAAGACAACGGCCCACGTTGGTGCCAGATGTGAATCTGGGATCAATGAGGGGTGAGGAGTTGCAACAAGATACTGCCCCACGTTGGTGCCAAATGCGAGATCCGTAACCAGCGTGGGGTGATTGATGACTGAATAACAACAACTGACAGGCTTGTCACTGAGACGAGTCATCCGTGCAACACGCAATTGATTACGTTACTTTACTCAGTAAATATAGTTACGTTATTATGTCACCAAAACATGCAATCAAAACAAATGTCAATGAAATCAACAATGGCTACGGGTAATTAGCAATCCCTGAGTAATCGTACCAGGATCTGTCAAAGCTTGACAGCTCACTTAATTCACGAAGAATTTACGTTAAAGCTCGGCGTCACTGAGACTGCTTAACTAACATCGATCACTCAATACAATTACTAGTCACCACATATTTAATCAATTGATAATCAATCACTTTAATTAATACAATGACGTCTTAAGTACAAACAATTAATCACATGGACATCTCAAGGATAATGAACACGGAGCGGAGTTACACTGACATTTCAAGATACTGAACACAAGTTACACTGATGTCTTGAGATACTGAACACAAGGCTTAACTGAACACTGAGTATACTGACGTTTCAAGATACTGAACACAAGTTAACTTAGCACGAAGTTAACTGACTTCACAAGATACTGAACACAAAGTTACACTGACGTCTTGAGATTAACTGAACGCAAGTATACTGACGACACTGAATCAACACAACATGGTAATGATAACCCTAGAAACACAACCGAAACTGACTCTATTTTCCGCTTGTTACAACTTGTAATAAAGTTGTTATATCTTGGCTTTTTGTGTTTATGACGTATTAGAACATTGTTACAACTTGCTATATTGGTTTTTATAACTGGTTAGGAAGTGTTAAAACTTGTTCGAACGTTGTTTCGGTGTGTGTTTGGCGGGAATATTGTACACACCAATACGGGTCACTGAGATCAACACCAATACTCTAAACCAAGTTACACCAGGTCACAGAGACCACATAAAAATAGTAAAACACAACACACCACACTGACACACTCACGTGTCAATGAATCAATAATAAACACAAAGTAAATTAGTCTTACTTAGACTTACAGCATGTCCCTTGGAAATAAAGACAGAACGGCATGGACATGGGTTAACACACAGTGATGGTATATATTGAAACCACACTAACAGCAGTAAACACAGTAAAATACACATGTCACAAAGACAACTAAATGTGTAAAACTGAATGTGTAAGATGACAATCACGCAGAAGATCTGGCTACGGTATTCACACAGAAAAAATGAAGCAGGTCTTTTCCTATCATGCTTCCTCGGGGAATCAAACTCGGTTCCATAGGGGGAACTAGTGAGAACGAACACCGGACGGCTGAATTAAATTTAACACAAGGAAATTGCACAACAAAAGTAGATACAGAGAAATATTGTTTGAGTACTCATGTTAATATATACCGGTATGACACACCTACAAGCAATCAATCACACACTAGCCCCAGCTGTTGATTGAAGGTGGAGGTTGGTGGGATCCTGCGCTCAGAGGCAGGGAGCGGGGTGAGGCATGACCAGGCCCAGGGGCGTGAGGTACGGTGGGGAGGTGTTTCCCGCGCGCTCAATACAATACAATACAATACAATACAATACAATACAATTTTATTTAGGTAAGGTACATACATACAATAAATTTGTACAAGGATTGTTTGACTTATAGGTAGAGCTAGTACATACAATGCCTAAAGCCACTATTACGCAAAGCGTTTCGGGCATGATAAACTTAAATGACAAGCTTAATACTAATTGAGCATAATGAGTAGAATGAAAACAAGAAATGAAAACATAGATGAAAAAGCAGCACAAATACAATTATGTCGACAAACAGCGCTCTTTAAAGAAAAAAACAGACATTGGTTGACAATAGAAGGGTAAGGTAGGTTACAGGGAATTTATTAGGTATAGCTTCACTTTTAACTTAAACTGGTTGAGAGAGGTACAGTCTTTAACATGGTTGGGAAGGTCATTCCACATTCTGGGCCCCTTGATTTGTAGAGCATTTCTAGTTTGATTAAGTCGTACTCTAGGAATATCAAAACCAATATTATCACAAACCAATAGAGGCGAAAGTCGCCTAATATTTTTCCACTAATAAACTTGGCACAGTTATGCACCGGTTTTGAACACAAGCGTGATATATTGCTGAAGGCTGAATACACCTTGGCACAGATGTATGTATGTATATATATATATTTAGCAGTCTCCGTGGTGTAGTGGTAAGACACTCGCCTGGCGTTCCGCGAGCGCTATGTCATGGGTTCGTATCCTGGCCGGGGAGGATTTACTGGGCGCAATTCCTTAACTGTAGCCTCTGTTTAACGCAACAGTAAAATGTGTACTTGGATGAAAAAACGATTCTTCGCGGCAGGGGATCGTATTCCAGGGACCATAGGATTAAGGACTTGCCCGAAACGCTACGCGTACTAGTGGCTGTACAAGAATGTAACAACTCTTGTATATATCTCAAAAAAAAAAAAAAAAAAAAAAAAAAAAAAAAAAAAAAAAAAAAAAAATATATATATATATATATATATATATATATATATATATATATATATATATATATATATATATATATATCTGCTTAACTTACGTTATTAACTATATATATCCCTCCCTCTAACTATACATACATATATATATATATATATATATATATATATATATATATATATATATATATATATATATATATATATATATATATATATATATATATATATATTATGACGATAATCTCTTTCTAGAGAGAATGAGCCTGCTCTTCCCTACCTCAAGTTACGTCAATTATACAAGTACAAGATGCTACATTCAAGATACGTCACCGGTAGCGCAAAACGTTTTGACTAGGAGGCAAAACGTTCCCAAGATCCCCCCTACTCCACACCCCCCCCCCCACGCCGGCTTGTCGTCAAACCAGCACACTACCCATACCAGCCTGCCTGCTCCTGATTGGTGACTCGCCGACCGCGCACCTGCACCCTGCACCTCCGCGCCATCTACCTGAATCGACGTCGGAGCCCTGACCAGCTATCAACTTCAGAATATTCCTTGTGCTCTTAGAGTTGACATCTCTCTCTGGCATACTAAGCTCACTGGCTAGTATACGAAGGGAGGTTTCAGCCATAGCCGATATTCTCAGCACCATTTTATTATTTCACCATTATAATATTGTGTCTCACATTGTCTTTGCATTTATCTTTGTTATTTAACTTTACTTTTCATTCCCCCGAGATTTGTCTTTGTTTTCATTTATGTTTAAAGTAAATATATTAAAGTTTCATTGTTCATATTTTGTGTTTTACGTATTCCTCCCTCTAACTTACCACAGACAACAGGCAAGCAGTCTATCTTTTTTTTGTAAGTGTGACCAGGCATTGACACCTGCCATTGGAGGACTGCCGAACATCTATACTCCAACACTTTCCCGTCACAATATATATATATATATATATATATATATATATATATATATATATATATATATATATATATATATATATATATATTAGTATATTTTGGTAGCAGTCTTTCCAGTAGACATATATTATTAAATATGATCGAAAAAGTAAGATTAATAATTCTAACACGAATTTTCTCGATCTTTCGTACATTTCTTTTGACTGTTGGTGGTAATTCAAAAATCAATTCACCAAAATTCATTTTTATTTCTAGTCTGACGCGACACTAGAGCACGTTTCGTAAAACTTATTACATTTTCAAAGACTTTAGTTTACACATACACAACTGAATAGAACTTACACATCTCCGATTTGTTTATATCTACATTTGAGTGAGGTGGATGGGGTGAGGTGGTAATAATAGGGTATTAAATTTATCAACACAAGACAGAACACGAAACAATGGGTATTGAATGGAAGTGATTGTAGAAAGCCTATTGGTCCATATTTCTAGATGCTTCTATATTGGAGCGGAGTCTTGAGGTGGGTAGAATATAATTGTGCATTAATTGGCTGTTGTTTGCTGGTGTTGACTTTTTAATGTGTAGTGCCTCGCAAACGTCAAGCCGCCTGCTATCGCTGTATCTATCGATGATTTCTGTGTTGTTTACTAGGATTTCTCTGGCGATGGTTTGGTTGTGGGAAGAGATTATATGTTCCTTAATGGAGCCCTGTTGCTTATGCATCGTTAAACGCCTAGAAAGAGATGTTGTTGTCTTGCCTATATACTTGGTTTTTTGGAGCTTACAGTCCCCAAGAGGGCATTTGAAGGCATAGACGACGTTGGTCTCTTTTAAAGCGTTCTGCTTTGTGTCTGGAGAGTTTCTCATGAGTAGGCTGGCCGTTTTTCTGGTTTTAAAGTAAATCGTCAGTTGTATCCTCTGATTTTTGTCTGTAGGGATAATGTTTCTATTAACAATATCTTTCAGGACCCTTTCCTCCGTTTTATGAGCTGTGGAAAAGAAGTTCCTGTAAAATAGTCTAATAGGGGGTATAGGTGTTGTGTTAGTTGTCTCTTCAGAGGTTGCATGGCGTTTCACTTTCCTTCTTATGATGTCTTCGACGAAACCATTGGAGAAGCCGTTGTTGACTATGACCTGCCTTACCCTACAGAGTTCTTCGTCGACTTGCTTCCATTCTGAGCTGTGGCTGAGAGCACGGTCGACATATGCGTTAACAACACTCCTCTTGTACCTGTCTGGGCAGTCGCTGTTGGCATTTAGGCACATTCCTATGTTCGTTTCCTTAGAGTAGACTGCAGTGTGGAAACCTCCGCTCTTTTCCATGACTGTTACATCTAGAAAGGGCAGCTTCCCATCCTTTTCCATCTCGTAAGTGAAACGCAGCACGGAACTCTGCTCAAATGCCTCCTTCAGCTTCTGCAGATGTCTGACATCAGGTACCTGTGTAAAAATGTCGTCAACATACCTGCAGTATATGGCCGGTTTCAAGTTCATGTCGACTAAGACTTTTTGCTCGATGGTACCCATGTAGAAGTTTGCAAACAGGACACCTAGGGGAGAACCCATGGCGACCCCATCTACTTGCTTATACATGTGCCCATCCGGGGTCAAGAAGGGTGCCTCTTTAGTACAAGCTTGGAGTAGTTTCCTTAGGATTTTTTCTGGTATGTCAAGAGGAGTACAGGCCGGATCACGATACACTCTGTCGGCTATCATCCCGATTGTCTCGTCCACAGGTACGTTGGTGAACAGTGATTCTACGTCTAACGAGGCTCTTATCCCTTTGGCCCGTGTGCCCCACAGTAATTCAACAAATTCCTTTGGCGACTTCAGGCTGAAGGCGCAAGGGACATAAGGAGTCAGCAGGCCGTTGAGTCGCTTCGCCAGTCTGTACGTGGGTGTGGGTATCTGGCTAATGATTGGCCGAAGTGGGTTTCCAGGCTTGTGTGTCTTGACATTTCCATACACATATCCAGGTTTATATTCCCCAATATTCTTTGGCAGGTGGAGTCCAGATTTCTTGGCGTTCACAGTTTCGATCAGTTTGTTGACCTTTGCTTTCAATTCGGCTGTAGTGTCCTTCGTTACCCTTTGGAATTTAGTTTGGTCAGAGAGTATGAGGTTCATTTTCGCCAGATATTCGTCTTTTTTAAGAATGACGTATATTGGCGACTTGTCACCTCTCCTGACAACTATCTCCTTGTTCTCACGAAGGCTTTTAGCTGCCACTTTGAGCTCGGGGGACAGTATGGTGCTTCTGTAATTGCCTCGATTTTTTCCTCCTTCCGCAATAAGTTCTGCTTGTAAAGTATCTTTGGTAGTGACCTTCTTTTGTGTCTCGAGGTCGAATATGTCGTCCAACAGAATTTCCAACTCCACTTTCCGGGCCATCTCACTCGGTCTGGACATAACGTGACAGTTTATACCCAGATTTAGGAGATTGATTTGGTCCTCAGTGAGGTTAATCCCTGCAAGGTTCAGGAAGCCATCTCTTGGTCGTGGAATTGCCATAGGTCCTCCATATAACGTTGTTAGTTTCTTGATAATCCGTGTTTCCTTCGACGAAAGTCTCCATATCCGCATTGAACAACACCTCGACATCCTCACAGACCGACATCACCTCAGCACTGAAACAAGGATTATCAAGAAACTAACAACGTTATATGGAGGACCTATGGCAATTCCACGACCAAGAGATGGCTTCCTGAATCTTGCAGGGATTAACTTCACTGAGGACCAAATCACTCTCCTAAATCTGGGTATAAACTGTCACGTTATGTCCAGACCGAGTGAGATGGCCCGGAAAGTGGAGTTGGAAATTCTGTTGGACGACATATTCGACCTCGAGACACAAAAGAAGGTCACTACCAAAGATACCTTACAAGCAGAACTTATTGCGGAAGGAGGAAAAAATCGAGGCAATTACAGAAGCACCATACTGTCCCCCGAGCTCAAAGCGGCAGCTAAAAGCCTTCGTGAGAACATGGAGATAGTTGTCAGGAGAGGTGACAAGTCGCCAATATACGTCATTCTTAAAAAAGACGAATATCTGGCGAAAATGAACCTCATACTCTCTGACCAAACTAAATTCCAAAGGGTAACGAAGGACACTACAGCCGAATTGAAAGCAAAGGTCAACAAACTGATCGAAACTGTGAACGCCAAGAAATCCGGACTCCACCTGCCAAAGATTATTGGGGAATATAAACCTGGATATGTGTATGGAAATGTCAAGACACACAAGCCTGGAAACCCACTTCGGCCAATCATTAGCCAGATACCCACACCCACGTACAGACTGGCGAAGCGACTCAACGGCCTGCTGACTCCTTATGTCCCTTGCGCCTTCAGCCTGAAGTCGCCAAAGGAATTTGTTGATTTACTGCGGGGCACACGGGCCAAAGGGATAAGAGCCTCGTTAGACGTAGAAACACTCTTCACCAACGTACCTGTGGACGAGACAATCGGGATGATAGCCGACAGAGTGTATCGTGATCCGGCCTGTACTCCTCTTGACATACCAGAAAAAATCCTAAGGAAACTACTCCAAGCTTGTACTAAAGAGGCACCCTTCTTGACCCCGGATGGGCACATGTATAAGCAAGTAGATGGGGTCGCCATGGGTTCTCCCCTAGGTGTCCTGTTTGCAAACTTCTACATGGGTACCATCGAGCAAAAAGTCTTAGTCGACATGAACTTGAAACCGGCCATATACTGCAGGTATGTTGACGACATTTTTACACAGGTACCTGATGTCAGACATCTGCAGGAGCTGAAGGAGGCATTTGAGCAGAGTTCCGTGCTGCGTTTCACTTACGAGATGGAAAAGGATGGGAAGCTGCCCTTTCTAGATGTAACAGTCATGGAAAAGAGCGGAGGTTTCCACACTGCAGTCTACACTAAGGAAACGAACATGGGAATGTGCCTAAATGCCAACAGCGACTGCCCAGACAGGTACAAGAGGAGTGTTGTTAACGCATATGTCGACCGTGCTCTCAGCCACAGCTCAGAATGGAAGCAAGTCGACGAAGAACTCTGTAGGGTAAGGCAGGTCCTAGTCAACAACGGCTTCTCCAATGGTTTCGTCGAAGACATCATAAGAAGGAAAGTGAAACGCCATGCAACCTCTGAAGAGACAACTAACACAACACCTATACCCCCTATTAGACTATTTTACAGGAATTTCTTTTCCACAGCTCATAAAACGGAAGAAAGGGTCCTGAAAGATATTGTTAATAGAAACGTTATCCCTACAGACAAAAATCAGAGGATACAACTGACGATTTACTATAAAACCAGAAAAACGGCCAGCCTACTCATGAGAAACTCTCCAGACACAAAGCAGAACGCTTTAAAAGAGACCAACGTCGTCTATGCCTTCAAATGCCCTCTTGGGGACTGTAAGCTCCAAAAAACCCAGTATATAGGCAAGACAACAACATCTCTTTCTAGGCGTTTAACGATGCATAAGCAACAGGGCTCCATTAAGGAACATATAATCTCTTCCCACAACCAAACCATCGCCAGAGAAATCCTAGTAAACAACACAGAAATCATCGATAGATACAGCGATAGCAGGCGGCTTGACGTTTGCGAGGCACTACACATTAAGAAGTCAACACCAGCAATCAACAGCCAATTAATGCACAACTATATTCTACCCACCTCAAGACTCCGCTCCAATATAGAAGCATCAAGAAATATGGACCAATAGGCTTTCTACAATCACTTCTATTCAATACCCATTGTTTCGTGTTCTGTCTTGTGTTGATGAACCTAATACCCTATTAAATACCACCTCACCCCATCCACCTCACTCAAATGTAGATATAAACAAATCGGAGATGTGTAAGTTCTATTCAGTTGTGTATGTGTAAACTAAAGTCTTTGAAAATGTAATAAGTTTTACGAAACGCGCTCAAGTGTCGCGTCAGACTAGAAATAAAAATGAATTTTGGAGAATTGATTTTTGAATTACCACCAACAGTGAAAAGAAATGTACGAAAGATAGAGAAAATTCGTGTTAGAATTATTAATCTTACTTTTCGGTCATATTTAATAATATATGTCTACAGGAAAGACTGCTACCAAAATATACTAATATATATATATATATATACATATATATATATATATTTATATATATACTTATATATAAACATATATGTATATATATTGTGACGGTGTCCACCCCTGTATTTCTTCCTTCCCAGCTTAGAAGAGTCATATCTCCGTAGCCTAAGTGTTCCCAAATGTTCAGGGAACATTTTCATGTGTGGGAAAGCGGGGAGCGTGATTAAGCTGGCTGTAAAGTGGCCAGCTATGTTTGAAAATGCAAGTGGCTTACGCCTTTTGAAGCACAGGACGGTGACGAGCCATCCTGTTTCCCGCCAAGACGCTCTGACGCTTTCCGGCACCTGATTGTCCAGGTGAGGTCACGTGCCGGAAGTGACCAATGACGAGAGCCCTCGGGCGGTGTGACGTCATGAGGCGGAGGGGCGCGGGGCGGCTGGCACCTGAGTGGGAAGACAGTACGTCAAGAGCCATCAGAGGGAAGACGCGCTCGAGCGAGCTCTGTACCTAGAGAGCCCTTACCAATAGATTTAAGCTCCGCTTCGATTCTGCAGACAGTCTGGGAAGCCATCCAACTTCCGTGAAGTGCCCGGAGGCAAGGACGGACCGGATTGAAGAGCCAAGAGCCGTATCAAGAGTCTGCAGCAGAAGGAATGTTGCGCTGGTGACGTCTGGGACGCCCACTAGAGGACCACGTCTTACACATCAAGCGAGAAGTTAGGGCCGGGCCCAAATCTACTGGCAGTTAAGGCAAGGGGAAGCTGTGCTGGACTGTGAAGAGTCGACAGTGCCAGTGAGTGTGGAGGACGACGACGGAGGTACCTGTCTCCAGTACCCCAGAGAATAGGAGGAGGAAGGCAGTACCTGTTGGATGTGAGCACGGCGAGGACGCATTACCACGAAGGCAACGGAGGAACCTGTGTGTGTGTGGGAACTGTTCATCAGGAGACCAGAAGCCAGAACCAGGAACCTCAACATCCCTCAACAGAGGACGAGTCAGCTTCGTTGTTGGAGTGAAATAAGGTAGATAATTGTCTCTCCCTTACCCCTTTTTGAGGTAGGCGAGTTAGAGTATTTTATATGTTGTGAACATTTCTTCTCATTTTATTGTCTAGGTGACAGGACGTTAGGCTAGGAGCCAAAAACTCATTTAGGCATGAGTTGATGTTGGTGAGCATTAACGTGGTGATGTTAGTGAACCTGGAAGGGCAGTTGGTGTGCAAGGAGCCACCAACGTACTCTGAAACGTCCAGCTGATCGCCTTGCTAGAGGCGTGGGACATTACGACGTTCTGACAGCTAGAAACGTCAGCTGATCGTGCTGCCAGAGGCGCGAGGTGTGTGCCCGCGCGGGAGAAGAGAATCCAGTCAGCTGACCGTGTTGCCAGAGGCGTGTCATCGAGAAATGCTGCCGCCAGCGCATGATTCCAACATAGACATTTCTTTATGCTTTTGTATATGTATATATGTCTTTCTTCAGAAAACTTTTAAACTAACTGAGGAGTTTAAGTGAGCCTCCATTCTCTAGGGCTATATTTATGTATATTTATGAGACCATTAGTGACCCTTTGCACTGCACATGATATTGCATCATCGATTAAGATATCCATTAAGACCACTGACGTGTTGCTGGGACACGAGCATAAACACCCAGCTGGCGACCTGAGTCGACCAGATAAAGAAGAAGAAAGCGTTCCAGTGTCAGACAGGCAGGTTTAAGCGAGTTATAAGAAGCTTGAATCTCCCCACTCGCTAGGGATGTATAAGGACAGCCCTTAGTTGATTGGGGGAACCCAAGGGTGAGCAGTGGCGCCCGGTACTGAGGGGCTAAGACCTGTGGGATGACTCCAACCACAGGGTGGAAGGGGGTGAACCCTGACAATATATATATATATATATATATATATATATATATATATATATATATATATATATATAATGTTGTACCTAGTAGCCAGAACGTCGTACTCGGCCTACTATGCAAGGCCCGATTTGCCTAATAAGCCAAGTTTTCCTGAATTAATATATTTTCTCTAATTTTTTTCTTATGAAATGATAAAGCTACCCATTTCATTATGTATGAGGTCAATTTTTTTTATTTGAGTTAAAATTAACGTAAATATATGACCAAACCTATCCAACCCTACCTAACCTAACCTAACCTATCTTTATAGGTTAGGTTAGGTTAGGTAGCCAAAAAAGTTAGGTTAGGTTAGGTTAGGTAGGTTAGGTAGTCGAAAAACAATAAATTCATGAAAATTTGGCTTATTAGGCAAATCGAGCCTTGCATAGTAGGCTGAGAAGTGCGTTCTGGCTACTAGGTACGACATATATATATATATATATATATATATATATATATATATATATATATATATATATATATATATATATATATATATATATATATATATATATGGGACTCCTGACTTCAAAAATGCTTTCAATCTGGTTAGAAGGGATGCAGTACTCAGTGCAGTTCATCGCCTTTTTCCTTCCCTCTACCCGTTTGTAAACTCATGCTACAGCAAGAATCTAACTCTGCTTTTTGGGGAACATGAAATTGAATCACAAGAAGGTGTCCAACAAGGTGACCCCCTTGCTCCTTTTCTGTTCTGCCTAGTTATCAAGGAAGTCACCGATAACCTGTCCAGTGAGCTCAACATTTGGTTTTTGGATGATGGTACTCTAACCGGCTCCCCAGCCTCACTCTTGGACGACATAAGAATAATCCAGGAGCAAGGAGCAAGCCTAGGCCTCACCCTGAACCCTTCCAAGTGCGAAATAACCTCCACCAACCAGCACATAATAGACCAAATAAAGGTTGTTTTGCCTGACATTCATACAACCAACCCTGAGGACAGCACACTCCTAGGTGCTCCTCTTGGAAGAAATGCCATCGACGGGGTCCTCGATAAGAAGATCGCTGACCTGAAGAGGATGAACGAGAGGATTGAAGACATCGATGCTCATGATGCACTTTACCTCATCACCAGATGCTTGTCCCTCCCCAGGCTGACCTACTTTCTAAGATGTTCGCCATCTTTCAACAATATTAAATTAGAAGAGTATGACAGCTTGCTGAAATCAACACTAGAAAAAGCCCTCAATCTTTCCCTCAGTGACTCACAGTGGAAACAGGCCTCCCTTCCTGTCAGCCTCGGGGGCCTTGGCGTGCGCACAGCAACACAAATTGCTGTACCAGCGTTCCTGTCCTCTTCAGTGGGGTCTGACATCTTGGTGAAGGAAATCCTACCTGAGCACCTAGTTCAACAGGCAGGGGTGCATGATCCCAGCTTCACAGACTGCACAACCAAATGGGTCTCTCTCGCAAGACCAGCACCCCAACCTTCGCCTTCTGAAGCCCATAAGCAATCCAGCTGGGATCGCCCCATTGTCGACCAAGAAGCTGCAACTTTGCTAGAAGCTGCGACAACACCACATGACACTGCCCGACTTAGAGCTGTAGCAGCTCCCCATGCAGGTGATTTCCTATTAGCAACCCCAATGTCAGCAACCGGCACCCGTCTCACACCGCAGGCCCTCCGAATTGCCGTGGCTCTCCGCCTCGCTGCCCCAATCCACACCGAATACAGGTGTATTTGCGGCGAGGCAGAGGCCGACAGATATGGACGGCATGGCCCTCTTTGCCAAAGGACGGGAGGATGGCATGCAAGACACGGTGAGGTTAATGACATTATTAAGAGAAGCCTTACTACAGCTGGTTGTGCAGCAGAGAGAGAGCCCCGTTACCTAATGTCCCGCAACTCTGATGAGCCTGTCGGTCGCCCAGACGGAATTACGGTGAACCCCTGGAAGAATGGTAGACAGTTGGTGTGGGACTACACTTGCGTTTCAACTTTAGCCAATACCTATGTTGACTTCAGTGCTACACAAGCAGGAGGAGCTGCCAATCACCGGGAAGCGGCCAAGTCACGTAAATACAGAGACCTTGAGCACCACTACAATTTTGTCCCCATTGCCTCAGAGACACTTGGTGCCTGGGGTAAAAGTGCTGCTAGCTTTTTGAAAGAGTTGGGGTCTAAGCTAATCGAAACAACTAGAGACCCTAGAGCTGCCAGTTTTCTTTTTCAGCGCCTTAGTGTGGCAATCCAGAGAGGAAATGCTCACTGCATCCACGGTTCCTGCCCGCCATCTGAGGAGCTGGAGGAGCTTTTCAACTTGTGACAAGCAGCCTTGTGCCCTGCATGTAATCAATATTGTAACTTTTTTTGTGTAATGACATTTTCAAATAAAGTTAGATAAATATACACACTTAACAAAAGAATAGGGGTGGTAGGAGAAGAAAATATCAAAGTGTTCAGTGAGGATCCACAAGGTCTTCTCTGAGTACTCTTTATTTTCTTCTCCGAGGCTATGGGTCCCTACACTTGCACCAGAGGTGGTACCCCTTCTAGGTTATATATATATATATATATATATATATATATATATATATATATATATATGCAATTGACGATCACAAAACACTGATCATTTTATGCGGAAAATCCACAGAGAAATCCTTACAATTGCGGTTGTCACAACATGCTTATAGTATTAGAACTGCCCAAACGTCTAATGCATTGTATCTACATACGAGTTTATGCGATCACAATATTAACTGGAATGGGGCAAAAAGCATTACCAATTGTGGGGATTTCGTGGAACGGAATTTGATTGAGTCTGCTCTAATCAGTCAGTGTCCAAATCTTCTTTATGTTAGTACTGGAATGTACAAACTTGATCCATTTTTAAGTTATAATATTGCACAACAGTTTAAGAAACAACTCTGATAGAGAGGCTTACAATGTCTCATTATAATTGTATATTCATATATTGTGTGTTCATGAGGCTTTTCTTTAATCTTTCATCCTTATTCTCTGACCGCTTAATCCTCTTTGACCATTTTAAGCTAAGCTATACCTGATTTTGGTTAATTACACCTGACCAACCCTAGGGATGGGTTGGTCAGGTGTCGGCCTATATATCCTCCCCCTTCTCCCTTTCTCCTTAGTCAGTCTGGTGTTGACAAAGGCTTTAACAAAGCCGAAACGTTCACCTCATTTCATATTTCTCTGTGGATTTTCCGCATATATATATATATATATATATATATATATATATATATATATATATTGTGACGGAAAAAAGAAGTGTAGGTGTTCAGCAGTCCTCCTAATGGCTGTTGTCAATGCCAATCACATTTACACAAAAAAGTTGACTGCTTGGCTGTTGCCTCCTGTGTTAAAGTAAGGGAAAACACGCAAGACAAATAGTATGAACAATGAAACTTTAATTAACTTGAAAATAAATATGAACAAAGATAATCCCTTGGCTATGTACAGTGCAAACAAACAAGATTATACAGTAAAAAAATAACATAAAATAAAAACAGTGGTGACGTTACTCTACAATGAATAAAGACAAAAAATGAATTAACAGGTGCTGAGAATAAAGCACTGGCTGAGAACATCCACTAATAAACAGAGCGTATATCAGATGGTTGTATCAGCTTTGAGAGCACAGGATATTCTAAATCCAATGGCTTGTGCATAATCAGTCATCAGCTATGTAGATGGCGCTGAAGTGCAGAGGTGCAGACGTCGATTCACCAATCAGAAGCATGCTGGCTGGAAGTGGTGGTTTGGTGATCGAAGAAGGTGGAGGGGGGAGGTGGAGAGCGAGTGTCTGATACGTATGCGCTTGGCAGAAACGTATTTTACGCAATACGTACTACACTTGCTTGTAGTATCTAGATGACTGAAGTAACATGATGATAGGAAAGAGCAGGCCAAATCTCTTTTGAAGGAGATTATCGTAAATATATATATATATATATTTACGATAACATATATACATATATTACATATATACATATATAACATATATACATATATAACACATATACATACGATTTACATATATATATATATATATATATATATATATATATATATATATATATATATATATATATATATATATATATATATATATATATATATATATATATATTAAATATTACCGAAAAAGTAAGATTAATAATTCTAACACGAATTTTCTCAATCTTTCGTACATTACGCTTCACTGTTGGAGGTAAATCAAAAATTAATTCTCCAAAATTCATTTTTATTTCTAGTCTGACGCGACACGGACGCGTTTCGTAAAACTTATTACATTTTCAAAGACTTTAGTTCACAAATACACAACTGAATAGAACTTACGTATCTCCGATTTTATATCTACATTTGACTGAGGTGGGAGGGGTGATGTGGCATTAACACAAGACAGAACAAGAGGGAATATTAATAGGGTATTAAAAGTATCAACACAAGACAGAACACAAACAATGGGTATTGAATAGAAGTGTTTGTAGAAAGCCTATTGGTCCATATTTCTTGATGCTTCTATATTGGAGCGGAGTCTTGAGGTGGGTAGAATATAGTTGTGCAATAATTGGCCGTTGATTGCTGGTGTTGACTTCTTGATGTGTAGTGCCTCGCAAACGTCAAGCCGCCTGCTATCGCTGTATCTATCGATGATTTCTGTGTTGTTTACTAGGATTTCTCTGGCGATGGTTTGGTTGTGGGAAGAGATTATATGTTCCTTAATGGAGCCCTGTTGCTTATGCATCGTTAAACGCCTAGAAAGAGATGTTGTTGTCTTGCCTATATACTGGGATTTTTGGAGCTTACAGTCCCCAAGTGGGCATTTGAAGGCATAGACAACGTTAGTCTCTTTTAAAGCGTTCTGTTTTGTGTCTGGAGAGTTTCTCATGAGTAGGCTGGCCGTTTTTCTGGTTTTATAGTAAATCGTCAGTTGTATCCTCTGATTTTTGTCTGTAGGGATAACGTTTCTATTAATTTATATTTATTTTCTATTTATTTTCTATTTTCTATTTTCTATTTATTTATTTTCTATTTAGTTTCTATTTAATAGAAACGTTATCCCTACAGACAAAAATCAGAGGATACAACTGACGATTTACTATAAAACCAGAAAAACGGCCAGCCTACTCATGAGAAACTCTCCAGACACAAAACAGAACGCTTTAAAAGAGACTAACGTTGTCTATGCCTTCAAATGCCCACTTGGGGACTGTAAGCTCCAAAAATCCCAGTATATAGGCAAGACAACAACATCTCTTTCTAGGCGTTTAACGATGCATAAGCAACAGGGCTCCATTAAGGAACATATAATCTCTTCCCACAACCAAACCATCGCCAGAGAAATCCTAGTAAACAACACAGAAATCATCGATAGATACAGCGATAGCAGGCGGCTTGACGTTTGCGAGGCACTACACATCAAGAAGTCAACACCAGCAATCAACAGCCAATTATTGCACAACTATATTCTACCCACCTCAAGACTCCGCTCCAATATAGAAGCATCAAGAAATATGGACCAATAGGCTTTCTACAAACACTTCTATTCAATACCCATTGTTTGTGTTCTGTCTTGTGTTGATACTTTTAATACCCTATTAATATTCCCTCTTGTTCTGTCTTGTGTTAATGCCACATCACCCCTCCCACCTCACTCAAATGTAGATATAAAATCGGAGATACGTAAGTTCTATTCAGTTGTGTATTTGTGAACTAAAGTCTTTGAAAATGTAATAAGTTTTACGAAACGCGCCCATGTCGCGTCAGACTAGAAATAAAAATGAATTTTGGAGAATTAATTTTTGATTTACCTCCAACAGTGAAGCGTAATGTACGAAAGATTGAGAAAATTCGTGTTAGAATTATTAATCTTACTTTTTCGGTCATATTTAATAATATATGTCTACAGGAAAGACTGCTACCAAAATATACTAATATATATATATATATATATATATATAATATATATATATATATATATATATATATATATATATATATATATATATATATATCCACTAATAAACAGAGCGTATATCAGATGGTTGTATCAGCTTTGAGAGCACATACTTCCAGCTAGAGTACCACCTCTAGCTGGAAGAAGGGGGACCCATAGCCTCGGAGGAAACCAAGCATATATATATATATATATATATATATATATATATATATATATATATATATATATATATATATATATATATATATATATATAAATATATATATATAAATATATATATATAAATATATATATATAAATATATATATATATATATATTTATATATATATATAAATATATATATATATATATATATATATATATATATATATATATATATATATATATATATATATATATATATATATATATATGCAAACAAGCCTGAATGGTCCCCAGGACTATATACAACTGAAAACTCAAACCCCAGAAGTGACTCGAACCCATACTGCCAGGAGCAACGCAACTGGTATGTACAGGGACGGATTAAGTATGTCTGGTATGTATGTCGGATTAAGCAACTGGTATGTCAAACGGATTAAGGCGTCCCTGTACATACCAGTTGCGTTGCTCCTGGCAGTATAGGTTCGAGTCACTTCTGGGGTGTGAGTTTTCAGTTATATATATATATATATATATATATATATATATATATATATATATATATATATATATATATATATATATATATATATATATATATACATATATGTATATGTGTAAGGGGGTCCCTCGTGGCGCCCTTAATTACACATATAAGGGCGCCACGAGGTTCGCCGGGAACACAAAGGAGAGGACGGGAAATAAGTTCACGCTTACAATATCGAATATTTACACACGATTATCACTCAAACACATAGAATCGTTTCCTGATTCTTATTTCTCTGAGTTACTGAGCAATAAAATGACAGATTTCTCTAGGTGAAGCCGATGTCACGTGAATTCTTTGAAACAGTCCGGTTGCACCTGTTGGTAGCACATGTGACGGCTATGACTTCACGTCTAATCTTCTTGAATTAACTTCTGACGGCGCCCGCGATTGCTGGATTCTGTGGCAGCGATCACAGAACAGCGTAGAATTACTTCTGCTAGATGAACGTCGATGGAGATGGGACACACATGTACTGGGAACAGCAGATGTGTGTCCCTGCTCTGGCCGGGAACAGCAGCAAGTACGTCCGGTCAGTCCAAACAGCTGGCACAGAATAACGCCTAAGGCGGGAAATCTTGGGGCCGCGGTTCTCCTGGTGCCAGGCCCTCGACCAATCAGGTTCGAGCATCAGCGGAGGCCTCATGCCGCTCCCAATAAGAGGAAAGCCGGCAGGCGATGCTGATGACGTCACGTCACCGGCAAGGGGGAAGCCGTGGGACTTGAAATGGTACCACTCGCCTTCTCTCTCTCTCCTTCTGTTGCCAAGGCCAGTGTTACAGAATTCAGGGAAAACCTGTAACTATTCCCACAAAATACTTACGGCAACGAGAGTTACTTCTTTGGAATGCTGAAGGCATCCCCATTCGAAAGAGATGTGATTTCACTAGTCTATCTCCACTACCAAGGAAGATAGACTTCTGTGCACACCCTGTGCACATCTCCACAATTTTCTGAGGCAAAATGCTTTTTCCTACTATTATCTAACAGATGTAAGCTAGCTGAGAAGTGGGCCAAAATCCAATTTCTCACACTTCCTACCTTTGCCTTGCCTTCTCTTCCTCTATTATTTTCTTCTCACCTCTCTTCTGCCTGTTTATTGCCTTCTCCCTCAATCATCACATCGGGAGACATCTCCCGTCACGCATGGTGCAGTCGCACCTCCACAGATCTCCAGTATCATCTATTGATACCGGTAATGGCTCAAAAGGGCCACCACTTACGGGCTATTCATGCCCGTGCCACCTTTTGGGTGGCTTAATCTTCATCAATCAATCATCACATGAAGTTACAGCCCCACTCCTGTGCCAGGTAAGTCCTCTACGGGCTCACCATAGCCCGTGCTACTTGCCCAGCTCCTGTGCCAGGTAAGTTACGGGCTCACCATAGCCCAAGCTACTTGGAACTTGTTCAGAGTAGCTGAATCTATAACAACAACAACAATCATCACATTACGGGCTATTCATTTCCGTGCCACCTCTTAGGTGCCTCAATCTTTATCAATCATCACAATCAACTTGAGAATGGTCAAGAACAGACCGAAACGTTATCGTCCCTTCACTTTCTAGTGTGTGGTCTGGTCAACATACTTCAGCCACGTTATTGTGACTCATCGCCTGCAACTAGAAAAACTCTTGACCAACGATGTCATACTTCGCAAGGACCACCACCTACATCCTCACTGCTCACGTCAGTTCCTGGCACGAAGAACAGTTTTTTACCAGCAGGACCAGCAAGTGGATCGCTGACCGACCGAAACATAAGATCATGGACAATGCGTATTATTCGTCAAGCATTCATTGAGTAATCTCTTTAATTCTTGTACTACAGACAGCTAATTAATCTCAGCACGAGATTACGTTATCGAATACTATCGCCCACTCAGTAGTTCACTACAATTCTATTTCCAAATTGCTATTAGGTCGGCAATTACCCTTAACTGCCTTGAGCAATCAATTACTATCCTGAAGATCAATAATTAATTATACACGAATACATTACCCTTAGGACTGGCTCAAGAGTTATAACATCAACGAAGTAAATTCCCTTTAGAGTACTACTTACTCTGATTAATGAGTGGCGCCCTAGCTTCGGTGGGGGGCAGACGTGTTGCCTCGGCGCTCTGGCAGTTGGTGATTGTTTGCCAGTTTGGTCGGTTTGGGGCGGGTGTGTCTCTGCCCTCCTGTGCTGACGTGGAGTCACGATGGGGGTCCCTCTACCCCCTGTCGTCCGGGCTCAATCTGTGGGCCTCGAATTCCCTGTGCGGGCTGGTTACCCGGAGATTGCGCTAGCATGTGATTTGCTTTCTGTCCCTGTGATAGCCATTTATGGGGTCAAGTTGGTGACGGCCCGTCGGGCGATAGTGAAGTTCAAGGAAGAGTTGGCGTATCGCGACTTTCTCCGTCGATAAGAGGGGCGGACATTATCCCTGCAGGATGGTGCAGGCACTGTGATCTTCTCTGATCGGAGTGGTGCCCTCACTTATGTCAGTGTGCATGGGGCTCCCTTGGAATTTTCGGAGGGTCTGCTACGGCGGTACTTCGCCGGTTTGGCGCAGTGATTAGTGTGCGGGTGAACGTGGTGCCTTCCAGTCCACTTAAGGGTGTGAGAACTAACATTCGCACCCTGGGCATGAGATTCCGGGCAGATATTCCGTCATCTGTGCGCCTTATGGGTTACAACGTTTGGGTGTTTTACGCCCGCCAGCCTCAGACGTGTTATTGTTGTGGCCTTTTGGGCCATCAGGCTGCTGACTGTTCTGCTCCTGCCGTTGCGCCAGTGAATCTATTCAGTGAGGAGGATTTTCCATCACTTCCTGTGGGGGAAGATTCGGTGGATGTGGACGTCTCTTCTGCCGTGGATGTGCCCCCTGTGTCGGCTGTTGCGTTGCCCCGCCTGTTGCGCTCCCTGTTGTTGTCGCCTCTCCTCCGGAGGTTGTGTCCTCGCCTGGTGATCGTTCTGCTCTGGCTGGTGTCCCTGGGCTTCTTCCGACTGCCGTCTGCTCGGACCCCCCCCCCCCCCCCCGTCTTCCAGTTCTTCCTCTGCTGCATCTGTTCCGGTCCCTGCATCCTCACCGTTTGTTCCGGCTGTGCTGGGTGCTGGGGTTGATGCAGCGCTTCCTCCTGTGCCTGGCCTGGTGCCCCATGTGGTTGAGGAAGCTGCCGTACTGCGACGTGCGTCGGTTCGCCCGGCTTGTGTTGCACGTGTTGCTGAGTCACCCTCCGGGTCTGATGATGTGCGGTCAGAGCCTAAGCGTTCCCGGCGTTCTTCTTATGAATGGGCTGACGTTGGCGATTTCGACGATTGTAGTCCTTTCGGTGACGGCGGGGGGGCTCCGGTTGTGGTGCATACTACGGTGATGGCGGAGGTGCACTTGCCTGAGGATGCCGGTGCCAGGTGTTTCAGCCTCCACTTCTGGTATGGTGTCTGCGGATCCTGTTTCAGGTGCGTTGACTGCGTTGGATGGCTCCGGTTATTCGTGGGGGGTGGTTCCACCTTCTGCGGTTCGTGGTGTGCGTAGTAACCTGGTGGTGGCGGTCTTGAAAAAGGCTGCTCGCTCTGGGGGCTCTGTGCCCCCTTCCTCGTTCCCTGTTTCGTCGGCGGCGGTCTTGTCGCCTTTTCCATCTTCAGCCGTCTCTTCTGTAGCTCCTGCAATACCGGTGGAGGCGTTACCATCACATTAACCATCACCTTCTTCTCCTGTGCGTTCGGCGGCCTACGTTCGCTTCTTCGGTGTCTTCTGCTTCCAAGGAGGGGGTGTTTCGTGCTCCCCTGCCTCGTTATGCGACTTGCGTCAGTGAGCTTCGGGAGTGGCCGTTTCCGCCTGATTTGGTGATTCCTGAGTTTATGCAGGCCCCACAGCAGGAAGGGGGATCAACTCCCTACTGATATGGAATATTTGATTTGGGAGGCCCATAAGAAAAGGTATCCGTGGGATAAGTTCCCTGAGAAATGCTCCTGCCTCTGGGAGTTAGGTTCATGCCCCGTGATTCCTTTGTTTGGCTGTATGTTGTCGGTTGTTTTCCATTTGTGTGCATGGTTGTGGGGTGCGGGTTGTGTGTGTGTGTGTGTGGGTGGGGCGGGTTTGTTTTCCCAGTTCCTGCGTGCTCCAGTGTTTGTTATGTATTATGTATTGCGATTATGTTTTCTGTATTGCAATTATGTTTTCTGTATTGCGATTATTCTGTCCTTTTGTTTTAATTGAGTATTTGTAATTTCCTTTAGTGTTGTATTTATTATCATTTTGTTTTGGTGCCTCTCCGTGTGTGGTTACGGTGCCGGTAGACTTGTTTTGTATAATTATATTCTGGTGTTTGGGTTGTTGGGTGTGGATTTGGGTACCGTGTGTTGTATTGTTGTCGTTTCTGTACTGTATTCCCTTTTTTTGTATGTATTGTTGTTTTTGTGGTCGGCCCTTCAGTCCGGTGTTTTGTGGTTGAGTACCTTTGTTCTTTTGTACTTTTGTGAGTTTGTGCTTTGTCATTTTTGTGTTTTGTGCTCTGTTTTGTTCTAGTTTGCTTTTGTTGATTTTATTGTTTTTATTGTATTTCTTCTCATGCTTGCATGTAAGAAAAAAAACCTGACGAATAATTTGCAACAGACAGTTACGTAATGCAAGCCTTCAGCCCTACCGAAATTCCTACACCACTGTCTGACTTCTTCTGAAGTGGCTGATTCCCCCCAATCTCTTGACCGATCAATCGCCTGTCCCTTGGAAAGATACTTAACCCAAACGAAGTTACGTTAACTTAAACTGTCTTGCACAACAATTCCTCTACAAGCAATGGGTATTCCCTTGGTGACGTGACGTTATAACCCTCGGCTAATTAATTTCACTGAATCCAAGACTTCGATCTACACAGAATAATAACACCAAGTACTCGTCACACGGACAGTTCATCCATTTATTTATTTATTTATTTATTTATTTATTTATTTATTTATTTATTTATTTATTTACAAGAAGGTACATTGCATGGAAATAAAGAGAGTATATAGAAATATACTTGAATTTACATTCTTGTAAAGCCATTAGCACGCATAGCGTTTCGGGCAAGTCCTTAAACTAACAGATAATTTGTAGATAATTAACAGTAAAATTGACAAAAAATATTTACAGGTACTTTACAGCTTTACTTAATAAGTTCAGATTATTTTAAGTAGAATAATTACAGTAAAATTGACAAAAAATGTTTACAGGTACATTCCAAGAAATTTTGACACAGAAGCAGATTAGAATGATACACAATAATAACAATACACAATAATGAACAAGATTAGTACATTTGGATAACATTTCAAGGAATAATGCAGCAGAATATGCACTCAGTACAACAACCATGATATCAGATGATATCTAAAATTACAATGGTAAAGTAATATGGCTTAAGTACAAATATTGGGGGATTGGTTATCAATCCCCCAATACAATAACACAACACTCGATGATCTAATAAACTCAAATTAGAATCTCAGCCCAAATAATTGCAATTCACTGCAATAACAATTACTGAAACCACAGTAATAACACACGCGGTGATCTAATAACACAATTAGAATCACGATACAACCTATTGCAACCCGTTGTAATGACAATTATTGAAAAACACAGTAATAACACACTCGGCTTCGTGACACTATAATTATATAGCGTACCCACTGACCTCACCTGTAGCTCTCTGCTATTAAACGCTATGTGGAACACTAAGGAAATAATCACTCTCCTAATCAACTTGGGCAAGTGATTAGCGATCTCACGGATCGATAATTACTCCCATAAATTTATGCTACTCAACAGAGCTGTTGTACTCCCGACAGCGGCGTTACTCACTCTACACCACAAATCCTCCAAATTACGTTAAACAGGTCAGTTACGAATATATATAAATTACATTTGTCACCGCCTATAGGGACACACAAGACACTCCACAATATCCTATGCCAGGAAAACCCCGGTGTTACAACAGGTACACTACCGTATCTTTGAAGACCGGCTCTAGATCTCCTGAAATAGACGTCACATGTGGACATGGGGAAATGGCATAAACAATTCACCTAGAAATGTAATCAACACATAACCCCACCAGTATGGAGTATAATAACTCTTGGACGGCCATACCTGTCTGACTTTACTACACAGCTGAATGTGTTTCCTGTGTGACCAAAGACACACATACACACCTCCGCACACACACTCAGTTCAAGCTCTCCTTGACTGACAAGGCGTTAAATAGGCAGGTCTCCTGCGCACCGACTTCCCATGCACCTAACAGGTGCTATAGAGACAGTGCAGGCGAATTGTTCTATAACTGTTTCGAAATGGGTTGCAACGGCCATTGCAACATACTTGGAATGCTGATGGTCTAGGCTCTCCAACGAGCCTAAACATTTGAGGTTTCGTGTACGGATCTCCAAATCTAGAATGAGTGCACGGCCATTTACGTACTGGGTGTACGGAAGTGCTCGTACACCCCACATTCTAGTAGAAGTTTTTGCTGATGAAAACCCATGTTCTCACAATTAACTATAAATAGCTTAGTTATGATCCAATAATTAGTATGAACTTAAGAAATTAAAAAATAACTCAATTAATTCCAATAAATGACTAATATAAATCAAATTACAATTAAATTTAAAGACAACAGGGTAAGATTAAACATATGAGTAAGATTTTACTAAGATACCGAGGTAGATGCTTACATAAGTACATGGAGACCTTACTGATTAGTTAGGAACATTTTATGACTGAGAGAGATAATTATTTAACCAGTAGAGCGAAAGACAGCACCTTGGACAAGGTTAGGCTTATCTCAGACACTCATGAGTTATTTTCAGTATTGGCATTGGAAGGATTCTGGTTTTCAGATATGCCACAGTCATTAAAGAAGGTCATTAGTTGTTGGTCACACTTTATTTCATATCATTTAACTGTTGTACTTTCTTTCTTTACAATGATTGTTCCATTCCTAGTGTAGCACTGCTTGATAACACCTGGATTTTGTTTGCAAATTTGACGCATCTAGACTGTAGAGCATGGATCCACGTTGCTTGGTGAGAAACTCATTCACATAGTTTTTTTTTTTTGCTTAGCAGCTGTTTGCATGAGGTCATATTTAGCAGCCGGATATATATATATATATATATATATATATATATATATATATATATATATATATATATATATATATATATATATATATATATATATATATATATATATATATATATATACATATATATATATATATATATATATATATATATATATATATATATATATATATATATTAGTATATTTTGGTAGCAGTCTTTCCTGTAGACATATATTATTAAATATGACCGAAAAAGTAAGATTAATAATTCTAACACGAATTTTCTCAATCTTTCGTACATTACGCTTCACTGTTGGAGGTAAATAAAAAAATCACTTCTCCAAAATTCATTTTTATTTCTAGTCTGACGCGACACGGGCGCGTTTCGTAAAACTTATTACATTTTCAAAGACTTCACAAATACACAACTGATTAGAACTTACGTATCTCTGATTTTATATCTACATTTGAGTGAGGTGGGAGGGGTGATGTGGCATTAACACAAGACAGAACAAAAGGGGATATTAATAGGGTATTAAAAGTATCAACACAAGACAGAACAGAAACAATGGGTATTGAATAGAAGTGTTTGTAGAAAGCCTATTGGTCCATATTTCTTGATGCTTCTATATTGGAGCGGAGTCTTGAGGTGGGTAGAATATAGTTGTGCAATAATTGGCTGTTGATTGCTGGTGTTGACTTCTTGATGTGTAGTGCCTCGCAAACGTCAAGCCGCCTGCTATCGCTGTATCTATCGTTGATTTCTGTGTTGTTTACTAGGATTTCTCTGGCGATGGTTTGGTTATGGGAAGAGATTATATGTTCCTTAATGGAGCCCTGTTGCTTATGCATCGTTAAACGCCTAGAAAGAGATGTTGTTGTCTTGCCTATATACTGGGATTTTTTGGAGCTTACAGTCCCCAAGAGGGCATTTGAAGGCATAGACGACGTTAGTCTCTTTTAAAGCGTTCTGTTTTGTGTCTGGAGAGTTTCTCATGAGTAGGCTGGCCGTTTTTCTGGTTTTATAGTAAATCGTCAGTTGTATCCTCTGATTTTTGTCTGTAGGGATAACGTTTCTATTAACAATATCTTTCAGGACCCTTTCCTCCGTTTTATGAGCTGTGGAAAAGAAGTTCCTGTAAAATAGTCTAATAGGGGGTATAGGTGTTGTGTTAGTTGTCTCTTCAGACGTTGCATGGCTTTTCACTTTCCTTCTTATGATGTCTTCGATGAAACCATTGGAGAAGCAGTTATTGACTAGGATCTGCCTTACCCTACAGAGTTCTTCGTCGACTTGCTTCCATTCTGAGCTGTGGCTGAGAGCACGGTCGACGTATGCGTTAACAACACTCCTCTTGTACCTGTCAGGGCAGTTGCTGTTGGCATTGAGGCACATTCCTATGTTTGTTTCCTTAGTGTAGACTGCAGTGTGGAAACCTCCGCCCTTTTCCATGACTGTTACATCTAGAAAAGGCAGCTTCCCATCCTTTTCCGTCTCGTAAGTGAAACGCAGCACGGAACTCTGCTCAAATGCCTCCTTCAGCTCCTGCAGATGTCTGCAGGAGCTGAAGGAGGTCTGCTTAATCCACTTGACCTCGGATAGTAAGTTCTAATCAGTTGTGTATTTGTGAAGTCTTTGAAAATGTAATAAGTTTTACGAAACGCGCCCGTGTCGCGTCAGACTAGAAATAAAAATGAATTTTGGAGAAGTGATTTTTGATTTACCTCCAACAGTGAAGCGTAATGTACGAAAGATTGAGAAAATTCGTGTTAGAATTATTAATCTTACTTTTTCGGTCATATTTAATAATATATATATATATATATATATATATATATATATATATATATATATATATATATATATATATATATATATATATATATATATATATATATGCGAACAAGCCTGAATGGTCCCCAGGACAATATGCAACTGAAAACTCACACCCCAGAAGTGACTCGAACCCATACTCCCAGAAGCAACGCAACTGGTATGTACAAGACGCCTTAATCCACTTGACCATCACGACCGGACAAAATGAGGTGATAGCCGAGGCTATTTGAACCACCCCACCGCCGGCACTCGGATAGTAATCTTGGGCATAGCATTTTACCAAATCACCTCATTCTTTGGGGCACACGTGAGGAACACAAATGCGAACAAGCCTGATTGGTCCCCAGGACAATATGCAACTGAAAACTCACACCCCAGAAGTGACTCGAACCCATACTCCCAGAAGCAACGCAACTGGTATGTACAAGACGCCTTAATCCACTTGACCATCACGACCGGACAAAATGAGGTGATAGCCGAGGCTATTTGAACCACCCCACCGCCGGCACTCGGATAGTAATCTTGGGCATAGCATTTTACCAAATCACCTCATTCTTTGGGGCACACGTGAGGAACACAAATGCGAACAAGCCTGAATGGTCCCCAGGACAATATGCAACTGAAAACTCACACCCCAGAAGTGACTCGAACCCATACTCCCAGAAGCAACGCAACTGGTATGTACAAGACGCCTTAATCCACTTGACCATCACGACCTGACAAAATGAGGTGATAGCCGAGGCTATTTGAACCACCCCACCGCCGGCACTCGGATAGTAATCTTGGGCATAGCATTTTACCAAATCACCTCATTCTTTGGGGCACACGTGAGGAACACAAATACAAACAAGCCTGAATGGTCCCCAGGACAATATGCAACTGAAAACTCACACCCCAGAAGTGACTCGAACCCATACTCCCAGAAGCAACGCAATTGGTATGTACAAGACGCCTTAATCCACTTGACCATCACGACCTGACAAAATGAGGTGATAGCCGAGGCTATTTGAACCACCCCACCGCCGGCACTCGGATAGTAATCTTGGGCATAGCATTTTACCAAATCACCTCATTCTTTGGGGCACACGTGAGGAACACAAATACAAACAAGCCTGAATGGTCCCCAGGACAATATGCAACTGAAAACTCACACCCCAGAAGTGACTCGAACCCATACTCCCAGAAGCAACGCAACTGGTATGTACAAGACGCCTTAATCCACTTGACCATCACGACCGGACAAAATGAGGTGATAGCCGAGGCTATTTGAACCACCCCACCGCAAGATTACTATCCGAGTGCCGGCGGTGGGGTGGTTCAAATAGCCTCGGCTATCACCTCATTTTGTCCGGTCGTGATGGTCAAGTGGATTAAGGCGTCTTGTACATACCAGTTGCGTTGCTTCTGGGAGTATGGGTTCGAGTCACTTCTGGGGTGTGAGTTTTCAGTTGCATATTGTCCTGGGGACCATTCAGGCTTGTTCACATTTGTGTTCCTCACGTGTGCCCCAAAGAATGAGGTGATTTGGTAAAATGCTATGCCCAAGATTACTATCCGAGTGCCGGCGGTGGGGTGGTTCAAATAGCCTCGGCTATCACCTCATTTTGTCCGGTCGTGATGGTCAACTGGATTAAGGCGTCTTGTACATACCAGTTGCGTTGCTTCTGGGAGTATGGGTTCGAGTCACTTCTGGGGTGTGAGTTTTCAGTTGCATATTGTCCTGGGGACCATTCAGGCTTGTTCGCATTTGTGTTCCTCACGTGTGCCCCAAAGAATGAGGTGATTTGGTAAAATGCTATGCCCAAGATTACTATCCGAGTGCCGGCGGTGGGGTGGTTCAAATAGCCTCGGCTATCACCTCATTTTGTCCGGTCGTGATGGTCAAGTGGATTAAGGCGTCTTGTACATACCAGTTGCGTTGCTTCTGGGAGTATGGGTTCGAGTCACTTCTGGGGTGTGAGTTTTCAGTTGCATATTGTCCTGGGGACCATTCAGGCTTGTTCGCATTTGTGTTCCTCACGTGTGCCCCAAAGAATGAGGTGATTTGGTAAAATGCTATGCCCAAGATTACTATCCGAGTGCCGGCGGTGGGGTGGTTCAAATAGCCTCGGCTATCACCTCATTTTGTCCGGTCGTGATGGTCAAGTGGATTAAGGCGTCTTGTACATACCAGTTGCATTGCTTCTGGGAGTATGGGTTCGAGTCACTTCTGGGGTGTGAGTTTTCAGTTGCATATTGTCCTGGGGACCATTCAGGCTTGTTCGCATTTGTGTTCCTCACGTGTGCCCCAAAGAATGAGGTGATTTGGTAAAATGCTATGCCCAAGATTACTATCCGAGTGCCGGCGGTGGGGTGGTTCAAATAGCCTCGGCTATCACCTCATTTTGTCCGGTCGTGATGGTCAAGTGGATTAAGGCGTCTTGTACATACCAGTTGCGTTGCTTCTGGGAGTATGGGTTCGAGTCACTTCTGGGGTGTGAGTTTTCAGTTGCATATTGTCCTGGGGACCATTCAGGCTTGTTCGCATTTGTGTTCCTCACGTGTGCCCCAAAAAATGAGGTGATTTGGTAAAATGCTAAACCCAAGATTACTATCCGAGTGCCGGCGGTGGGGTGGTTCAAATAGCCTCGGCTATCACCTCATTTTGTCCGGTCGTGATGGTCAAGTGGATTAAGGCGTCTTGTACATACCAGTTGCGTTGCTTCTGGGAGTATGGGTTCGAGTCACTTCTGGGGTGTGAGTTTTCAGTTATATATATATATATATATATATATATATATATATATATATATATATATATATATATATATATATATATATAATATATATATATATATATATATATATATATATATATATGTGTGTGTGTATTTTGGTAGCAGTCTTTCCTATAGACATATATTAGAGAGACAGACACCATTTTTGATAGACTATTAGTGATAGTGACACCACAGACTATTAGTGATAGACACCATTGTGTAGCCATCAATAATATAACCTCTCCCATTCTACCAATAACCGTTGGAGTGCCACAGGGCTGCATCTTGGGACCTCTTCTATTTCTTATATACATCAATGATCTGCCTAATGTCTCTAACATTCTGAAACCTATTTTGTTTGCTGATGATACTACCCTCATCTACTCCAACCCCAACCCACATACACTAAATGATGTTGTTAATAATGAACTAAAAAAGTCCACTTATGGATGTCAACCAACAAACTAACACTTAACATAGAAAAGACCTACTACATCCTATTTGGAAGCAAATCTACAAATGCAATTCAGCTTCAGATAGACAATGTAAACATTAGCAATAAAAATGATGGAAAGTTTCTTGGCCTATTCCTAGACAAGAGACTCAACTTCAGTACCCACATACAACACATAACTAAGAAAGTCTCTAAAGCAGTTGGTATACTGACTTGAGAATGGTCCAGGACGGACCGAAACGTCGTCGTCCCTTCCACTTCTAGTGTGTGGTCTGGTCAACATACTTCAGTCACGTTATTGTGACTCATCGCCTGCATTTCGTATACTCTCCAAAATCAGATATTATATACCTAACTCTGCTCTCATCTCTCTATATTATGCACTAATCTATCCCTATCTCAACTATGGTATCTGTGCATGGGGTTCAACCACTGCAAACCACCTCAAGTCCATCATCACCCAGCAAAAATCTGCTATCAGAATAATATCAAATTCTGCTTTCAGAAAACACACAGCCCCCTTGTTTAACTCCCTAAACATGCTAAACATAATCTCGCTCCATAAATTCTCTTGTGTCAACTACATTTACAAAACCCTGTTCTTAAATGCAAATCCTGCTCTGAAACTCTTCCTGGACAGATGTAATAGGACCCATTATCACCACACCAGAAATAAATATCTCTTTGATATCCCCAGAGTTAAACTTAATCTGTGTAAACACTCTATGCAAATAAAGGGACCCAGTTTATGGAACTCACTCCCTACTGAATTGAAAAGCTGTCCAACTTTTACATCATTCAAAATCAATACTAAAAAGTACCTAATTTCATCTTCATAATTTTTCACTTTTTGCCTTAAAATTGCACTGTATCTATTGCTACCAAATCTCCCAACCTTTATGTTCCCAATTTGAACATCTTTACCATTGTGATCATTGCTGTCTTCTTATATGTGCTGCCAATCTGCTGTATGGTGTTTATAAATCTTGTTTATCTGTATCTTTTGCTTCCCAGTCTCCCAGTCTTTATGTACCCAATCTGAACATCTTTACCATTGTGATCATTGCTGTCTTATATGTGCTGTCAATCTGCTGTATGGTGTCTATTAATCTTGTTTAAATTACTAATCAAGCTGTCAATGTAATCAATCAGAGCTTTAATATACATACTAAGCTCTCTCATCTCATTTTTCTCTTGCAATGTATCTTTATCATATATCAATTCTGATAGAAATTACCTACTTAAAATTATCTGATAGATTAAGGACCTGCCCGAAACGCTGCGCGTACTAGTGGCTTTACAAGAATGTAAATTCTGTACTATCCAATGTATTCTCACAAACCCAATGTACCTTCTTGTATATAAATAAATAAATAACTAAATAAATAAATATTATTAAATATGACCGAAAAAGTAAGATTAATAATTCTAACACGAATTTTCTCAATATTTCTTATGTTTCTTTTCATTGTCGATGGTAATTGAAAAATCAGCTCTCCAAAATTCATTTTTATTTCTAGTCTGACGCAACACTTGAACGCGTTTCGTAATAACTTATTACATTTTCAAAGACTTTAGTATACACCTGATCCTGATCAACCAGGCTGTGACTCATACGTCAGGCTGCGAGCAGCCGCGTCCAACAGCCTGGCTGATCAGTCCGGCAACCAGGAGGCCTGGTCGACGACCGGGCCGCGGGGACGCTAAGCCCCGGAAACACCTCAAGGTAACCTCAAGGTAAGGTACACACACACATAACTATAACCTGCCAACACTAAACAGATTTCTTACTATGCTATAATTCAAACGACTTTTCATTTTATATACCTGCATTTGGGTGAGGTGATATGTTACAACAGTTTTGGATGAGGTGAAAACAAACTTTCAACACAAGATAGAACACGAAATATTGAGTAATATTGGGTAAAGTTAAAGGGGAAGAATGGAAGTAAATGCAAAGGGCCTATTGGCCCATATTTCTTGATGCTTCTATATTTGTGCGGAGTCTTGAAGTGGGTAGAATATAGTTGTGCATTAATTGGCTGTTGATTGCTGGTGTTGACTTCTTAATGTGTAGTGCCTCGCAGATATCAAGCCGCCTGCTATCGCTGTGTCTATCGATGATTTCTGTGTTTTTTGTTAAGACTTCTCTGGTGATGGTCTGGTTGTGGGAAGAGATTATATGTTCCTTAATGGAGCTCTGTTGCTTATGCATCGTTAATCGCCTGGAATGAGATGTTGTTGACTTGCCTATATACTGAGTTCTTTCAGGCTTACAGTCCCCAAGTGGGCATTTGAAGGCATAGACGACATTGGTCTCTTTCAAAGCGTTCTGCTTTGTGTCTGGAGAGTTTCTCATGAGTAGTTTGGCAGTTTTCTTGGTTTTATAGTAAATCGTCAATTGTACCTTCTGATTTTTGTCTGTAGGGATAACGTTTCTATTAACAATATCTTTCAGGACCCTTTCCTCCCTTTTATGAGCTGTGGAAAAGAAGTTCCTGTAAAATAGTCTAATAGGTGTTGTGTTAGTTGTCTCTTCAGAGATTGCATGGCGTTTCACCTTCCTTCTTATGATGTCTACAATGAAACCTTTGGAGAAGCCGTTGTTGACTAGGACCTGCCTTACCCTACAGAGTTCTTCATCGACTTGCTTCCATCCTGAGCTGTGGCTGAGAGCACGGTTGACATAAGCGTTAACAACACTCCTCTTGTAACTGTCTGGTCAGTCACTGTTGGCATTGAGGCACATTCCAATGTTTGTTTCCTTAGTGTAGACTGCAGTGTGGAAACCTCCGCTCCTTTCCATGACTGTTACATCTAGAAAGGGCAGCTTCCCATCCTTCTCCATCTTATAAGTGAAACGCAACACAGAATTCCGCTCAAATGCCTCCTTCAGCTCCTGCAGATGTCTGACATCAGGTACCTGTGTAAAAATGTCGTCAACATACCTGCAGTGTATGGCCGGTTTCAAGTTCATGTCGACTAAGACCTTTTGTTCGATGGTACCCACGTAGAAGTTCGCAAACAGGACACCTAGGGGAGAACCCATGGTGACCCCATCTACTTGCTTATACATGTGCCCATCCGGGCTCAAGAAGGGTGCCTCTTTAGTACAAGCTTGAAGTAGTTTCCTTAGAATGTTTTCTGGTATGTCAAGAGGAGTACAGGCTGGATACGTGTATGGAAATATCAAGACACACAAGCCTGGAAACCCACTTCGGCCAATCATCAGCCAGATACCCACACCTACGTACAGACTGGCGAAGCGACTCAACGGCTTGCTGACTCCTTATGTCCCTTGCGCCTTCAGCCTGAAGTCTCCAAAGGAATTTGTTGACTTACTGCAGGGAACACGGGCCAGAGGGATAAGAGCCTCGTTGGACGTAGAATCACTGTTTACCAACGTACCTGTGGATGAAACAATCGGGATGATAGCGGACAGAGTGTATCGTGATCCGGCCTGTACTCCTCTTGACATACCAGAAAAAACAGATACCATAGTTAAGATAGGGATAGATTAGTGCATAATATAGAGAGATGAGAGTAGAGTTAGGTACATAATATCTGATCTTGGAGAGTATACCAACTGTTTTAGAGACTTTCTTAGTTATGTGTTGTATATGGGTACTGAAGTTGAGTCTCTTGTCAAGGAACAGGCCGAGAAACTTTCCATCGTTTTTATTGCTAATGTTTACATTGTCTATCTGAAGCTGAATTGCATTTGTAGATTTTCTTCCAAATAAGATGTAGTAGGTATTTTCTATGTTAAGTCTTAATTTGTTGGTTGACATCCATAAGTGGACTTTTTTTAGTTCATTATTAACAACATTATTTAGTGTATGTGGGTTGGGGTTAGAGTAGATGAGGGTAGTATCATCAGCAAACAAAATAGGTTTCAGAATGTTTGAGACATTAGACAGATCATTGATGTATATAAGAAATAGGAGAGGTCCCAAGATGCTGCCCTGTGGCACTCCAACGGTTATTGGTAGAGTGGGAGAGGTTATATTATTGATGGCTACACATTGGTGTCTATCACTAAAAACCAAAGCTAGGAACATCAGTGAAATCCCATCCATTGTATACAAGAGCGCCTCCCATGCCCTTGCGCCACCTATAGCTCTGCTGTTCAACAAATCCCTTGAGTGTCATACCTTCCCTGATATCCTTAAAAAAGCAAGAGTAACGCCAGTTCATAGAGGAGGTAATCCGGCAGACATAAACAACTATAGACCAATATCGAACCTACCCATACTATCAAAAATATTTGAAAAAATTATCTACAAACAGCTCTACTCCTAGTCTCGTAAAATTCGGCATTCTTAGCCCCTGTCAGTTTGGCTTCCGCTCTCAAAAGAGTACCAACGATGCAATAATTAGTCTCCTTGATATAATTTACTAAGCCCTTGACAAAAATGTGTTTCCGATTGGGCCTCTTCATTGACCTAAGAAAGGCCTTTGATACTGTTAATCACGATTACCTCTTATGTAAACTCCATCATTATGGAATCCGAGGCCATGCACTGGACTATATCCAATCCTATCTTAGTGATAGACACCAATGTGTAGCTATCAATAATATAACCTCTCCCATTCTACCAATAACCGTTGGAGTGCCACAGGGCAGCATCTTGGGACCTCTTCTATTTCTTATATACATCAATGATCTGCCTAATGTCTCTAACATTCTGAAACCTATTTTGTTTGCTGATGATACTACCCTATGCAAAATCTATAAATCAAATCAAAATCTAAAATCAAATGCTATATCCTATGCAAAATCAAGATCAAAAACCACATCTAGTATCGGGCCCCTGCGAAAGGGAGATGGAACTTTACCGATGACAACAAAGAAATGAGCGAGTTACTGAGGAAGCAGTACGACTCTGTTTTCAGCGAGCCATTAAACACACTAAAGATCGATAACCCAAATGAATTTTTCATGGATACGATACCAACATCAAATCATATATCAGACGTCACCCTATCCCCACTGGATTTTGAAGAAGCCATAAACAGTATGCCTATGCACTCTGCACCAGGCCCGGATTCTTGGAACTCCATATTCATAAAAAACTGTAAAAAAACACTATCGCAGGCCCTCCACATTCTGTGGAGACAAAGCCTAGATACTGGCGTTATTCCTGATATACTAAAAAACAGCAGAGATAGCACCACTTCATAAAGGAGGAAATAAGGCAGAGGCAAAAAATTACAGACCTATAGCGCTAACATCGCACATCATAAAAATTTTTGAGAGAGTGCTAAGAAGTAAGATCACAAAATACATGGAATCACAGCATCTCCATAACCCCGGACAACATGGTTTCAGAACAGGGCGCTCTTGCCTGTCGCAGTTGCTGGACCACTATGATATGGCATTAGATGCTATGGAAGACAAACATAACGCGGATGTAATTTACACAGATTTCGCAAAAGCTTTTGATAAATGTGACCATGGTGTTATTGCACATAAAATGCGTTCAAAAGGAATTACCGGAAAAATAGGCAGATGGATCTACAATTTCCTGACCAACAGAACCCAATGTGTAATAGTCAACAAAATAAAATCCAGCCCATCAACCGTGAAGAGCTCAGTCCCCTAGGGTACTGTGCTTGCTCCAGTACTTTTTCTCATCCTCATTTCGGACATAGACAAGAACACAACCTATAGCACTGTATCATCCTTTGCAGATGACACTAGGATCTTCATGAGAGTAGCCAACATAGAGGACACGGCGAACCTCCAGTCAGATGTAGATCAGGTCTTTCTATGGGCTACAGAAAATAATATGGTGTTTAACGAAGATAAGTTCCAGCTCATGCGCTATGGAAAAAATGAAAATATAAAAACGGAAACCACGTACAAAACTCAGGCAAATCATAACATAGAACGAAAAGGCAATGTAAAGGATCTGGGTGTACTCATGTCGGAAGACCTTACCTTTAAAGAACACAATAAAGTAGCCGTCACAACTGCAAGAAAAATGACAGGTTGGATAACAAGAACTTTTCACACTAGAGATGCTATACCGATGATGATACTTTTCAAAACGCTTGTGCTCTCTAGAGTGGAGTACTGCTGCACAATGACAGCACCTTTCAAAGCTGGAGAAATTACTGACCTGGAGAGCGTGCAGAGATCCTTTACTGCTAGAATCCACTCAGTAAAACATCTAAACTATTGGGACCGACTAAAGAGCCTAAAACTGTACTCCCTTGAGCGCAGGCGGGAGAGGTACATAATAATTTACACATGGAAAATATTAGAGGGGCTGGTCCCAAACCTGCACACAGAAATAACATCACATGAGACCAGAAGACATGGCAGGATGTGCAGAATACCCCCGTTGAAAAACAGAGGTGCAACTGGTACTCTGAGAGAGAACTCTATCAACATCAGAGGTCCGAGACTGTTCAACACGCTTCCACTACACATAAGGGGCATAACTGCCCGACCCCTCACAGTGTTCAAGAGAGAACTGGATAAGCACCTCCAAAGGATACCTGATCAACCAGGCTGTGACTTGTACGTCAGGCTGCGAGCAGCCGCGTCCAACAGCCTGGTTGGTCAGTCCGGCAACCAGGAGGCCTGGTCGACGACCGGGCCGCGGGGACGCTAAGCCCCGGAAGCACCTCAAGGTAACCTCAAGGTAGGAGAGTATACCAACTGTTTTAGAGACTTTCTTAGTTATGTGTTGTATGTGGGTACTGAAGTTGAGTCTCTTGTCAAGGAATAGGCCGAGAAACTTTCCATCGTTTTTATTGCTAATGTTTACATTGTCTATCTGAAGCTGAATTGCATTTGTAAATTTGCTTAAAAATAGGATGTAGTTGGTCTTTTCTATGTTAAGTGTTAGTTTGTTGGTTGACATCCATAAGTGGACTTTTTTTAGTTCATTATTAACAACATCATTTAGTATATGTGGGTTGGGGTTGGAGTAGATGAGGGTTACCTTGAGGTTACCTTGAGGTGCTTCCGGGGCTTAGCGTCCCCGCGGCCCGGTCGTCGACCAGGCCTCCTGGTTGCCGGACTGATCAACCAGGCTGTTGGACGCGGCTGCTCGCAGCCTGACGTACGAGTCACAGCCTGGTTGATCAGGTATCCTTTGGAGGTGCTTATCCAGTTCTCTCTTGAACACTGTGAGGGGTCGGCCAGTTATGCCCCTTATGTGTAGTGGAAGCGTGTTGAACAGTCTCGGACCTCTGATGTTGATAGAGTTCTCTCTCAGAGTACCAGTTGCACCTCTGTTTTTCAACGGGGGTATTCTGCACATCCTGCCATGTCTTCTGGTCTCATGTGATGTTATTTCTGTGTGCAGGTTTGGGACCAGCCCCTCTAATATTTTCCACGTGTAAATTATTATGTACCTCTCCCGCCTGCGCTCAAGGGAGTACAGTTTTAGGCTCTTTAGTCGGTCCCAATAGTTTAGATGTTTTACTGAGTGGATTCTAGCAGTAAAGGATCTCTGCACGCTCTCCAGGTCAGTAATTTCTCCAGCTTTGAAAGGTGCTGTCATTGTGCAGCAGTACTCCACTCTAGAGAGCACAAGCGTTTTGAAAAGTATCATCATCGGTATAGCATCTCTAGTGTGAAAAGTTCTTGTTATCCAACCTGTCATTTTTCTTGCAGTTGTGACGGCTACTTTATTGTGTTCTTTAAAGGTAAGGTCTTCCGACATGAGTACACCCAGATCCTTTACATTGCCTTTTCGTTCTATGTTATGATTTGCCTGAGTTTTGTACGTGGTTTCCGTTTTTATATTTTCATTTTTTCCATAGCGCATGAGCTGGAACTTATCTTCGTTAAACACCATATTATTTTCTGTAGCCCATAGAAAGACCTGATCTACATCTGACTGGAGGTTCGCCGTGTCCTCTATGTTGCTATATCTCCAAAATTAGATATTATGTACCTAACTCTGCTCTCATCTCTCTATATTATGCACTAATCTATCCCTATCTCAACTATGGTATCTGTGCATGGGGTTCAACCATTGCAAACCACATCAAGTCCATCATCACCCAGCAAAAATCTGCTATCAGAATAATATCAAATTCTGTTTTCAGACAACACACAGCCCCCTTGTTTCACTTCCTAAACATGCTAAACATAATCTCACTCCATAAATTCTCTTGTGTCAGCTACATTTACAAAACCTTGTTCTTAAATGCAAATCCTGCTCTGAAACTCTTCCTGGACAGATGTAATAGGACCCATTATCACCACACCAGAAGTAAATATCTCTTTGATATCCCCAGAGTTAAACTTAATCTGTGTAAACACTCTATGCAAATAAAGGGACCCAGTTTATGGAACTCACTCCCTACTAAATTGAAAAGCTGTCCAACTTTTACATCATTCAAAATCAATACTAAAAAGTACCTAATTTCATCTTCATAGTTTTTCACTTTTTGCCTTAAAATTGCACTGTATCTATTGCTACCCAGTCTCCCAACCTTTATGTTCCCAATTTGAACATCTTTACCATTGTGATCATTGCTGTCTTCTTATATGTGCTGCCAATCTGCTGTATGGTGTTTATAAATCTTGTTTATCTGTATCTTTTGCTACCCAGTCTCCCAATCTTTATGTACCCAATCTGAACATCTTTACCATTGTGATCATTGCTGTCTTATATGTGCGTTCAATCTGCAGTATGGTGTCTATTAATCTTGTTTAAATTACTAATCAAGCTGTCAATGTAATCAATCAGAGCTTTAATATAACAATGTGCTTTAATATACTTACTAAGCTCTCTCATCTCATTTTTCTCTTGCAATTTATCTTTATCATTTATCAATTCTGATAGAAATTATCTACCTAAAATTATCTGCTAGATTAAGGACCTGCCTGAAACGCTGCGCGTACTAGTGGTTTTACAAGAATGTAAATACTGTACTATCCAATGTATTCTCACAAACCCAATGTACCTTCTTGTATGTATATAAATAAATAAATATCACTAAGATAGGATTGGATATAGCCCAGTGCATGGCCTCGGATTCCATAATGATGGAGTTTACGTAAGAGGTAATCGTGATTAACAGTATCAAAGGCCTTTCTATACAATACAATACAATACAATACAATACAATACAATACAATACAATACAATACAATTTTATTTAGGTAAGGTACATACATACAATAAATATTTACAAGGATTGTTTAACTTATAGGTATAGCTAGTACATACAATGCCTAAAGCCACTATTACGCAAAGCGTTTCGGGCATGATAAACTTAAATGACAAGCTTAATACTAATTGAGCATAATGAGTAGAATGAAAACAAGAAATGAAAACATAGATGAAAAAGCAGCACAAATACAATTATGTCGACAAACAGCGCTCTTTAAAGAAAAAAAACAGACATTGGTTGACAATAGAAGGGTAAGGTAGGTTACAGGGAATTTATTAGGTATAGCTTCGCTTTTAACTTAAACTGGTTGAGAGAGGTACAGTCTTTAACATGGTTGGGAAGGTCATTCCACATTCTGGGCCCCTTGATTTGTAGAGCATTTCTAGTTTGATTAAGTCGTACTCTAGGAATATCAAAACTGTATTTATTTCTGGTGTGATGCTCATGGGTTCTGATACAACCTTCTATGAAGCTTTTGAGATCAGGATTGGCATTATAGTTTAGCGTTTTATATATGTATAATACACATGAGAGAATGTGCAGTGACTTAATGTCTAACATATTCAGAGATTTAAGTAGGGGTACCGAGTGATGTCTGGGGCCAGAATTGGATATTGTCCTAATAGCAGCTTTGTGTTGAGTAATTAGAGGACGTAAGTGATTTTGGGTAGTAGAGCCCCAAGCACAAATACCATAGTTGAGATATGGATAGATAAGGGAGTAATAGAGAGTCACCAGGGCAGGGCGTGGTACATAATATCTGATCTTAGAAAGAATGCCCACAGTTTTTGAAACTTTTTTTGATATGTTTAGAATGTGTCCCTGGAAATTAAGCTTGTGGTCAATGAGAATGCCAAGGAATTTGCCATCTAATTTGTTACAAATTTAGGTATTGTTTATTTTGAGATTTATTTGATTAGAGGATTTATTGCCAAACAGAATATAGAAAGTTTTGTCAATGTTAAGGGTGAGTTTGTTGGCAGTTAGCCACAGATGGACTTTATTTAGCTCAGTATTTACTGTGGCATTTAGAGCAAGGGGATCAGGACTGGAGTAAATGAAGGTTGTGTCGTCAGCAAATAGAATTGGTTTGAGGTGTTGGGAGGCATTTGGAAGGTCATTAATGTAGATGAGAAAGAGGAGAGGGCCAAGTATGCTGCCCTCAGGTCAATGAAGAGTCCAATCGGAAACTCATTTTTGTCAAGGGCTGAGTAAATTATATCAAGGAGACTAATAATTGCATCGTTGGTACTCTTTTGGGTGCGGAAGCCAAACTGACAGGGGCTAAAAATGTCGAATTTTACTAGATAGGAGTAGAGCTGTTTGTAGATTATTTTTTTAAATATTTTTGATAGTATGGGTAGGTTTGATATTGGTCTATAGTTGTTTATGTCTGCCGGATTACCTCCTTTATGAACTGGCGTTACTCTTGTTTTTTTATGGATATCAGGGAAGGTATGACACTCAAGGGATTTGTTGAACAGCAGAGCTATAGGTGGCGCAAGGGCATGGGAGGCGCTCTTGTATACAATGGATGGGATTTCACTGATGTTCCCAGCTTTGGTTTTTAGTGAGTGTATGATGGACACATCATCTGTCGGGCTGACTGGTGAAAGGAGAAGAGAGTTTGGATAGCTGCCTGAGAGATATGTGTTGATATGTGTCTGAGTCTGTGGGATTTTACTGGCAAGGTTAGCACCAACCGATGAAAAGAAGCTATTAAATTCATTCGCCATTTCTAAATCAGATGACAGTGTAAGGCCATCCTTAGAGAGTGTTATCTGGTTGTGGGTGTGTTGTTTAGTTCCTAGGATATTAGAGATGGTATTCCATGTGCTTTTCATGTTGTCTTTTGCTTCTTTGAATCTAGTCTCATAATATGAAAGTTTAGCTTTTCTTATGATACTGGTAAGCACTGATGAGTACCTTTTAACTACTTCCTTTGTAACAATGCCAATCCTAAATTTCTTTTCATATTCATGTTTTTTGTTGATTGATTTAATTATGCCACTTGTGAGCCACGGGTTATTTATTCTTTTATCAGTTACTTGTTTGGTAAGGAGGGGACATTGAGTGTTGTACAGGCTTAGAGTTTTGGAGAGAAAGAGGTTAGTTAATGAGTTTATATCCTGTGTATTATTAAATTCAGATTCCCAGATGATATTGCGAAGTGCATTAGAGAGATTGCCTAAAGCTGATTCACTGTGTAGCCTGAATGAGAGTTTCTTGCTTTCTGCTAGTGTTGTGTCCATGTTTGCTATGAGGAAGGTAAGATAGTGGTCAGTTGTTCTGTCATAAATTACCCCAGATGTAAGGGGAGCTGTTATATTAGTCCATAAGTGATCCAGGGTAGTGGCAGATGTTTGAGTGACTAGGGTGGGCTTGGTGATTGTGGGGATTAGCATACAGGAGTGCATGCTGTTACGAAAATAGTCAACTTGAGGGTTGTTTTGAAGACCCAGGTCAATATTGAAATCACCTCCCAGAATAATGTGATTTTTGTTGAGATTGTTATTTATGATAAGATTCCTTACGTTGTCTGAGAAAGATGCTATGTTGGTATTCGGAAATCTATAGATGGCACCGATAGTCAGGGAGGATTTAAGGGATTTACTGGAGAACTTGGCAAAGGAATATTCACAATAGTCGTCTCTATCACTAATGGCACTATTGCAGATGAAGGTATCTTTGTAATATATTGCTGTGCCACCTCCTTTTTTATTAGGCCTGCAGTTATGAATGGCTTTATAACCAGCTAAATTGTAGAGTTGGGTATAGTCATTACTTAGCCAAGTTTCCGTTAAAATGATGAATGATAATTTAGTACCTAGTGCTGTGAATAGTGCATTTATATCATCAAAATGTTTTCACAGTGACCTAACATTTTGGTTGTAAACTGATAAGCAGGTCCTATTTAGGAGTTTGTTTTTTGCAAGATTTGCTGTGTAATACCTGCAATAATGATGATCAATGTGCTGATTTGTGTGGATATGGGACAGAAGATTTCGATCAGAATCAATATCAGTAAGCATATAGATACAATAATGTCACGATTCAATAAGATAAGCAATTACAGGAACAGTTAAATACTAAATCTGCTGTAAATAGAAAATAATTATAGCAAAACACAACAATAAACAATACACAACAATAATTGCATGCAATGTTTGTACGTAGGTACACAAAAAAATAGAAACAATTAGAAGTAGAGTAAAGATCCCCGTAGATAGCCAGGAAGGATACAGTAGTTAGGTTAAGAGAGAAGAAAAAATCAGTAGACTGATAAGAATAATATATAGCAAAAAATTAAGAGACAAATAATAATCGTAAGTAAAAATAATCTTAAAAATAAATTATTTAATATAGCTTAGTTGTGAACCTATAATTAGTATGAACTTAAGAAAACAAAATGAGCTCAATAATTAATTACAATAAATGACGTATAAATCAAATTACAATTAAATTTAAAAATTAAAAAAAAGAAATAACAGGGTAAGATTATATTTATGAGCAAGATTTTACTAAGACACTGAGGTAAATGCTTATATAAATTTAAAGTCTGCTATAATTAGAGAATAATTATAGCAAAACACATCAATAAATGCAAGTAAACAAAAGAATTGAAACAAATAGAAGTAGAATAAAGATCACTGGATAGCCATGAAGGATACACAAATTTGGTGGAGAGAACAAAAAATCAGTAGAGACTGTCAAGATGAATATATAAAAAAAATGACAAATGATAATTGTAAAGTAAAATAATCTAAAGATAATTAATTTTATTTATCTTAGTTTTTAACCTATAATTAGTATGAACTTAATTGAGAGAACAAAATGAGATCAATAATTAATTTCAATAAATGACATAAATCAGTACAATTAAATTTAAAATTTAAAAAGAATAGTTTAAGATTAGATTTAAGAGTAAAATTTTACATTGATACTGAGGTAGATGCTTGCATAAGTGCATGGAGACTTGACTGATTACTTAGGAAATATATATGAATGAGAGAACATTAGGTAAATGGCAAAGCAGAGACAGCACCTTGGACAAAGTTAGATTAAGTTAAGTTAGGCTCAGGCACTCAAAGCTAATAATAAAATATAAACTACAAATATAAAAATATAAACAAATAATAAACTAAACTAAGCAATATTACTACAATTATAATAGAATTAAATATCAATACAACTAAAACTAATTTCAGTAGCATAATAAAACTTAGGAGCAATCACTAATTAATTCTAGGTATACAAAATAACTATAACAAAAAAAGAATGAAAAAGATTTTGAATGTTCGCGCGGCGTCAGCAACGATAAATTCCCAATATTATTATCATGATATTCTAACATACTTCCACTTTAAAAGAATTTCTTTTGAAGTCACTGTAAATATTATTTTTAAAACTATTTAAGGTAATTGTCAAGAAGTTTATATGAAACTCTGGCCCGTAACACCATTATCCGTGCAATGCCTTAATGTTTCTGCTCTACGTCAATAAAACATCAATATGGCTGGAGGGCGCATCTGGTCCCTTGATCGTCGTCACTCCTAAATCAACAACAACATAGCTGCTGGTCAGAAGACCTGTTTGTGTGATCGTGGCAGTTATCGGCAAGATAAACCCCGTCATGCAAACTGCACGTACCATCAAGAAGTGTGATCGTAACCGCCGTAGCTACTGAGACACGAACCTAGCAGGAGGGAACAGTAAGACACCTCCATTGTCGTTACTTCATCACCAGGACTGGCTTCCATCGGACCTGGTCCCTTCATCTCCCTCCTGATGCTTCCTATCCCGCACTCCCGGTAAGAGGGAACAGGAGGATACCTCTGTTATCTGGCCTACTCCAACAGGATAGACTTCTGCTGTAACCTGGACCTTACCAGCAAAAGGGAAATGTGTTTCGTGTTTCTACACCATCAAGACTGGCCTCAGCTGTGTCGAAATGCTTGTTTTCTGATGCGTCCTTTACTTCTTGATTATGCCCCCAGCAGGAGGGAACAGTAGGGTACTTCATGTACCACGCTCCTACACCGCCAGGACTGGCTTTGCTGTTATCTGCACCTTCATATCTCCCTCCTGAAGCTTCCAACACACATTTGAAAGTGCTCTGTGCAGACGGGAACAGTAGGACACCTTAAGCGTCCGTGCTTTTACTCCACCAGGACTGACCTCTGCTGCCTCTATTTAAGCTCCAATAATAAGATAACACTCCAGGTCACAAGACGACAACTATTGCCATCAAGAAATATCATTCATGCAAACTGCATGATATTTGAGAAGATGAAACCTCATCAGTGTCCAGAGTGTGGGAAAAGATTTAGTTATCTTGGAAATATGAAGACTCACATCTTGGCACATACAGGTTATAAACCTCATGAGTGTCCAGAGTGTGGGAAAAGATTTGGTCGTCTAGGTATTATGAAGGCGCACATGGTGGTGCATACAGGTGATAAACCTCACGAGTGTCCAGAGTGTGGAAAAAGATTCTCACAACCTGGAAATATGAACCGTCACATGTTGGTGCATACATTTGATAAACATCATGAGTGCCCAGAGTGTGGGAAAAAATTCAGCCGTCTAGAAAATAAGAAGACTCACATGTTGGTGCATACGGGTTATAAACCTCATGTGTGTCCAGAGTGCGGGAAAAGATTCAGTCGTCATGGACATATGAAGACTCACTTGTTGGTGCATACAGGTGATAAACCTCATGCGTGTCCAGAGTGTGGGAAAAAATTTAGGCAACTAGGATCAATGAAGATTCACATGTTAGTACATACAGGTTACAAACCTTTTGAGTGTGCAGAGTGTGGGAAAAGATTTAGGCTCCGTAGTGGTATGATACATCACATATTAACACATGCAGATAATAAACCTCACTAGGTCCATTGTCGTGTCTTGTAGGAAAAAAGTAACAAAATAAATGTTTAAATACACCAGATTGTGTGTTGAATAAATCTTAAGTGCCATTCAATTATGTAGTAATGTATTGCATCAGAGATATATCAGGACATTAACTTTTTCCCTGTAAAAAATACTTTTATTTAATTGTGAGTTTTCCCCTAACAAATTCTGTGCTATCAATATGCCTGCTGGATGTCTTGTAAGGATTTCTGCTTTAATAGTTTAATGAGAGAAATAATAGGTGTCCTTGAAAGGTAAAGAACTATGGCACGTGATATTTAAGCTATAGTTTAATGTTACTGTTCCTTAGTAACAGTTATATGCACCTCATAGACCAAATTAGCACCAGTGACATTAGGATAGTAGAAAATCTTGAAATTTTATATAGTTAAGCATATAATTTAGTTTTTCTTCAAGATAAAACAAAGTTCTTAGATTAGGAAGTACAGTACAAAAAAAAAGTTTGAGATGTACTAGAGATGAGTTCATTTTATTGACAGGAATTATAAATACTGTAGTGATTTTATCTAGGAATCAGACTCATCAATATTTATTTATTTATTTATTGATTTTATATATATATATATATATATATATATATATATATATATATATATATATATAATATATATATATATATATATAATATTTCTGAGAGTTCTGAGTACTCTTTATTTTCTTCTCCGAGGCTATGGGTCCCTACACTTGCACCAGAGGTGGTGCCCCTTCTAGGTTTATATAAAAAAAAATATATATATATATAATATATATATAATGTGTGTGTATATATATATATATATATATATATATATATATATATATATATATATATATATATATATATATATATATATATATATATATATATATATATATATATATATATATATATATATATATATATATATATATTAGTATATTTTGGTAGCAGTCTTTCCTGTAGACATATATTATTAAATATGACCGAAAAAGTAAGATTAATAATTCTAACACGAATTTTCTCAATCCTTCGTACATTATGCTTCACTGTTGGAGGTAAATCAAAAATCACTTCTCCAAAATTCATTTTTATTTCTAGTCTGACGCGACACGGGCGCGTTTCGTAAAACTTATTACATTTTCAAAGAAAATGAAATTTTCATTTTCTTTGAAAATGTAATAAGTTTTACGAAACGCGCCCGTGTCGCGTCAGACTAGAAATAAAAATGAATTTTGGAGAAGTGATTTTTGATTTACCTCCAACAGTGAAGCATAATGTACGAAGGATTGAGAAAATTCGTGTTAGAATTATTAATCTTACTTTTTCGGTCATATTTAATAATATATATATATATATATATATATATATATAATATATATATATATATATATAATATTTCTGAGAGTTCTGAGTACTCTTTATTTTCTTCTCCGAGGCTATGGGTCCCTACACTTGCACCAGAGGTGGTGCCCCTTCTAGGTTTATATAAAAAAAAATATATATATATATAATATATATATAATGTGTGTATATATATATATATATATATATATATATATATATATATATATATATATATATATATATATATATATATAATGTGCATATATGTATATATACAGTGTATATATAAATAAATTTATTTATTTTGCACATGAAATATTTGCCAATATTGATTAATGGCTTGCGTTACCTTGTTCATGGCTGACATACAAATAACTTTTTATTTTTTTTAACTTGCCTCTAAATTAGATAGACCTTGGCTGGCATTCAGCCTACATGGTTCCCAAACTCGGATATTGACATCTGCCTGATTAGACATATTTATTTATTTATTTATTTATATATATATATATATATATATATATATATATATATATATATATATATATATATATATATATATACACACACACACACAAGAAGGTACATTAGGATTGTGAGGATACATAGTATAGTAATTACAATCTTGTAAAGCCACTAGTACACGCAGCGTACTAGTGGCTTTACATTCATACTAGTGGCTTATATTCATTCGCTGATTAGACATATACATTTGCCTAATTTGGGACATTCACATTTACGTTACTCAACTGTTTACTGCATATTAGTGGCTTTAGACATTGTACTTGTCCTACCTGGGAATCCTCCACTGTTGTTATATCATATGTATGTATTTTTGTCTAAATTATTATTATTATTTGACTGGCTTGGATATTCACATTTACTCAGATGTTTGTATTTGCCCGGTTCAGACATTCACATTTGCCCTGCTGGGATGTTTATATTTGCTTGGCTTGAACGTTTAAACTTGACCGACTTTAACATTTAGATTTCCCCCAGTTCAGACTTTCACATTTACCCAGTTGGGACATTCACATTTGTCTGACCCAACTTCAGCAGTTGTATCATCCTAACTCCAACATTTATTTGAACCTGAATCTGGCATTTTTTATCAAGAAGTGAGTATTTATATTAGACCTTACCTTGTGGTGATTTCGGGGCTTAGTGTCCCCACGGCCCGGTCCTTGACCAGGCCTCCTGGTCTGTAAACTGAATTCTGTAGACTGACTACAGAATTTGTAGTCTTGGGAGCTTATTATTTATGGTGGTTAGCCTTAGCCAAGCCTAATTACTGTTATAATTTGCTTAATTATTTACAAAATTTATTATTTATGAGGGTGTTTACTTAATAGAAGTGATTTTAATATTAATGTATACTTATAAGTTTAAATGTTGTCTTTTTAGTATGTAGGCCTATGTGTATATATATAGGCCTCAGTATATTAAGAGGACCTATGTATTGACAGATATAAAAGTGTGGATTTTTACTTTACCACGACTGCAAATTGCATGCAATGTCACCAGTTTGCAATGATGGTGGCTTAACAATTGTCAGTTTGAGTTTAGCCAATTCAAGAGCAATGAGTCCAGAACCAAGGTGCATGTGGTCAAGTAAAGGTCCTAAAGTGGGGTATTATTCCTTGTGAAAGGGCTTCACCTGGTCATGAAGTACTATGGACATTAGAGTCTCTTCAGTGCAAGAGAGACTCTTGTGAAAAATGTGTTGTAGTTAATTTAAATTTATTTTACTTTGATAGTGGACTCTATAGTTGATAATTTAGTGGACTGTATCTTTAATGTTAATTGATAAATTTAATTCTATAGAAATTTTGTACATACAATCTAGTCAGGGGGGTTGTATTATTGGTAAGATTAAATTAATTTATTAATTTAAATTAAAGTAATTAAACCTACTCTATCCTTGGGTTAGTGAAAACAGTTACAGCTTAGCTGTTTAGTAGAAATAGTCCTGTTGCAGGGGCATCATCAACTAGCAAGAGTGTTTCGTGGACAGTTGCTACCCCGCCTTGTCCCCCCTCCCTTTCTAGCCCGTTGCCGTTGCTAGCGGGTTTGGTGGGTGGCTGCTGGAGTGTGATGCTCTATAGAACTGCTTGTATTTGTATTCTGCCCTTTTGAAACCTTATACTCCTGCTGCTGTCTTCAAAAATTTTGCTCGTTGCTCTTTCCTTTTCCTCATGTTTCATTTTTCTTCCTTTCTCTTCTCCTTTCTAATTGTTACCTTTCTGCCGACTTTTTGTCATTCATGAATATTCTTTTTAATTTCTTCTGTTTTGACGCCGGGTGTTTGGGGAGGCGCACACTCTCGCCCGTAGAATTGTGGTACCTGACGTTGTTGAGTGAGGGGGTGCTTTTCAGAAGTGAAAATTCCAGTTGCCTTCATTGCTGAGCCCAATCTCGACAGGCTGACTGTTCTTAAGGTGGCAATTACAGGGTTTATATCCACGATGCACACCTGGGGGGTGTCTTATCGGGATGTCCTATCCTCTAATTGTGGCTCCATGGTGGGTATGGGGGCTTATTCGTGGACAAAAGTTTTACCTGTTAATTTTTATGACTTTCTCTGATCTTCATTTAACTTCTTAGACTCGTGGGGTGGGGGAACAGGCCCCCGAGTCAGACTGTGATGGAAGGCCAGGCCTGCTGCATTGGGCCCCTGACCAAGCTTCTTCTCTGACACACTCTGCCCCACCTTTGTGGCAGGGTTAAGCCCCAAGCCCTAGTGGTGACCACCTCTTCACCTGGCATAGCTCCGTCTCTCGTAACAACTGCACCTTTTATCCCCTCTCTTACCAGGGGGGAGGGGGGGGGGTTAACACCGTCACCTCCACTCTCGCACGTGCGTGATTCCTTCCCAATCTAATATATTCCGGGATTTATTTGGTTCTGTTACGTGGGCTAAGTACAGTCGAACCTCAGTACTTGTATGCCCCTGTGCTCGTATTTTTCGGTACTCGTACTCAATTTCTCCAAAAAATTTGATTCGGTACTCGTTGTTTGCCTCTGTGCTCGGAGTTTGTTCATACGCGTATGGGTCCACCTTGAGCATGGCGCTCAGTTTACCCGTGTCTCCTGCCAAGTGGTGATCATGTTTGAATTCTTTGTGAAGAATTGAATTGTTTTTGTGCATTTTTGGCTTCTGAACATAAAAGTTATTATTATATATCATGCCATGGGTTCCAAGAAAGTCAGTGTTAATTCAACCTAAGAAAATAGTTGTGAGGATGACGATAGAGGAAAACAAGAGATCAATCATAATGAGACAATGTGATGTCTGACTACAGACAGGTGTTAAAACATAGGGAAAAACTAGTGCCTATAGACAGATTCCTAGTAAGACAAAAGAGCAGTGAGCCACAACCAGGTCCTAGTGGTATGCCTGCAAAACATAAGAGAGAGAGTACGCCATAAATGTCATCACTGCCTGATGTTATAATGGAAGGGGACTCCCCTTCCAAACATTAACACTTCTCCTCCTTCCCCCCTCCTCATAATCTTCTGTATGCCAACAAGAGTCCTCCATAAAGGTAAGGTACTATGAATAGTTTTCTGTATAAAATAATTTTTTTGGGTAATATTTACCCTCCCTATCCGGCCTGTTGTCGTCGTGGAGGGGATTGGTGGTTGGCTGCTGGAGTGTGATGCTCAATGGGTCAGCCCTCTGTCCTTTTGGAGCCTTACATGCTCCTGCTGCTGTCTTCTCCAATTGTGCTGGAGCTCTATTTCTTTTCCTTGTGTTTCATTTTTCTCCCTGCCTCTTTACCTTTCTAATTGTCATTTAACACCGACCTTTTGCCAGTCTTGATTATTCTTTTGGATTTCTTCTGTTTTGACGCCCGGGTGTTTTAGGAGGCATATTCTCTCACCGGTAGAACTGTGGTACCCAATGTCTCGAGCGAGGGGACACTTACTGTCAATTCTTCTTTCGTCACTGAACCCGATCTCGACGGACTGACAGTTCTTAAGGTGGCGTTCATGAGGAGTATATTCACGACACACCCCTGGGAGGCCCCGGCAAGACCGGCAACATATCTCTTGTTGGGTGTCCTATCCTCTAATTGTGGCTCCGTGGTGGGTGTGGGGGCACATTCGTCAATGAAAGTCTTCCCTCTCGTTTTTATGCCGATAACTCCTATTCCTCTTATGACTTCTCGGGCTTGTGGGGTGGGCGACCATGCCCCCCCGAGTCTGACTGTATTGGAAGACCGGCCTCTGTAGCCCCCTGCTACATTTCGTCTAGATCAAGCTCCTCTGACGTTCCTGATTACTTCCCTCGGCTCCCCTCCCGCATCTGTAGTTGGGTTGAGCCCTAGGTCCCCAGCATTGACCGACTCGTCCCCTGGCCCGGCTCTGTCTCTCATTGTAACGACTGTGCCTTTTAACCCCCTCTCTGGGGGTTCTCATCGCCGTCCCCACCACGGCCACATTCACGCAATCTCTTCCCATACTAATTCGTACCACGCCTTGTTTGGTCCTGCTACATGGTCTAAGTACTTTGCCCTCCATCATTTAGATTTTACTCCTGACGATTTTTCCCTCCATAGGCACCTTGTTGATATCGTAGATGTTCCCTCCATAGGCATCTTGTTGATTCCGTAGATGCGTCTGTTACTTTCAACCCCCACCTATCTCGATACATGTGTCGTTGCTGCTCCTTCTTAGGATGCAGCTACCTGCTTAGCTGCCTTATCCTGCATTGACGAGACCCCTGTTCGGGTCTTCAAGAACGCTCGGTTAAACGCCAGTGTTGGCATTATTCTCCCACACCATGTTGTGGGAATGTTAGAAATCTGAAGGACTGCCACGCTGATATTGAGCATATTCTTGAAGCCCAGGGCCATTCTGTCCTCCAGGTGGACACGTTTACTCGTCCCCTTCGTGGTTGTTGCAGTCTCTTATGCTTGCATGTTGCGCTCTTCGTTTCCTCGTCCTTCCCACCTTCCTCAGTCTCACAACCGTATCCAGGCATTAGACCCAAACACGCCCACTGCCTCCTCCCTTGTTCCTTTACGTTCTGCCCCGATTGTTTCCCCCCCTCCTGGTTCTCTGTCTGGGGTTCCCCTTCTTTCTTCCCAGTCTGTCGTGTCTCCTGTGTCGTCTTTCTCCTCTCCCTTTGATCCTCTTTCCCATCCATCTTCTTCGTCTCTTAGCTCTCCAAGCCGCCTGTCTGTGCTGGCTGATCATCGTGTTGTTCGCTCTTGTTCTTCTCCTTTTGAGATGCTTGAGTCTGTTGCCCAGCATGTTGTTGCTGGAACACCTGTCTCTTTGAGTCAGAAGTGAAACCCTGGCTCATCATATTCCTTCTTCCTGGCGGGTATGAAGGCTTTGCTTTCTTCCTCGCCCCCTACCTCTGACTCTATCACCCCATCCCCTCCTGTTTCAGTGGTAGAGCCCCTTGTTCCAGCTATGGAGGTTTCTTTGGCCCCCCACTTCCCTCTCGGTCGCTGCCCTTGCTGAGGTGCACTCTCCGGTTCCTGCCCCTTCCCCTCCTGCTGTCCTTGACCCTCGGTTGTCTTCTCCTCTTCCTCCTCCGGACCCTGCTCGTCCTCCTCTGGTCTGTCCTCCTGCTCCCTTCCCTCCATCCTTATTCAGTTTACCCATACCCCCGTAACCCTGACTTCGCTGACCCTGATCCTGATCCTGAGCTTCTTTAACATGCTGTGTTCCTTTTTACCCTTTTTTTCATCATTGTTCTCTGTTGCTGTCCTTTCTCTTTTTGTCGATGTCTATTCTTCAATGGAATGTTCGTGGATATTATGCCAACTTCTATGAACTCCAACTTCTCATTTCACAGTTTTCCTCCCTTTGTGTCTGTCTCCAGGAGCCGATGCTTGGTGCTCGCTCTGGTTGCTTCCGTGGCTATTCCTTTCTTTCCCCCCCACCATAACTACTGTTTTCTTGATTCGTTCTGATATTCGCTTCATCCCCCTGCTTTTTCCATTGCCTCTCCAATGTTCTGCTGCCCGTGTCTTTGTGAGTAAATGGTACATGGTTTGTTCCATTTATCTCTCACCAAATGTCCCACTTTCTCTTCCCGATCTTAAACACCTACTGGACTCCTTGCTGGAACCTGTGCTCCTGCTGGGTGATTTCAGTTGTCTACATACCCTCTGGGGTGATGTTCTGACAAACACCTGGAGTCGCCTACTTCAACCATTTGTCCTCTCTTCTTCCCCATCTCTTCTGAGTTCTGGTGAGCCCAATCATTTGGACTCAAACTCACACCCTTTCCTGTCTTGATCTTTTCTCTCTGCTCGTTGTCTCTTTACTTGGATTTCTTGTGGTGGGTTCGTGATGACCTCCATGACAGTAACCATTTCCCCATCCTTGTTACCTTTTCTCTTTCCACCCTTCCCTCTCCTTCCCTATGGCAGTTTGCTAAGACAGACTAGTACCTCTTTACCCTTCGAGCTACTTTCTCCGACCTCTCCATTCTGCCTCTCCCTCGCGCCCTCCTTCCCACCCTGAGGACTGGCTCGATGCGGTTGTCCTCCCTATCTGCAAACCAGGGTCTCTGGGAACATCCCCTAAGGACTTTTGCCCTATTGCCCTCACAAGTTGTGTCTGCAAACTCTTTGAATGTATGGTTAATGTTCGTCTGATGTGGTTCTTAGAACACTATCACCACCTCTCCCCTTCTCAATTTGGTTTTCGCAAGAGCCGCAGCACAACAGATGTCCTGGTCAACTTAGAGATCTATATTCGTACTGGATTTGCTGCGAGGACCTCTGTCGTTGCTGTCCTTTTTGACCAGGAAAAGGCTTACGACACCACCTGGAGATATCATATTCTGTCCCAACTTCATTCTTTTGGCCTTCATGGTAACACCTCTCTCTTCCTCCAAAGCTTCCTCTCTCTCTCTTCCTCCAAACTTTCCTCTCTCGTCATTCCTTTCTAGTGAGGCTTGGTGACAGTCTCTCTGCCCCTTCTTGGCAATACGAGGGTTTATCCCAAGGTAGTGTTCTGGGAACTATTCTCTTTCTAGTTGCTCTCAATGGTCTTCTTTCCTCTCTTCTGGCATCTTCTCTCTATGTCGACGATCTTACTCTTTACTGTCGGGGTGATGATTTGCTTCTCCTTCAATGGCAGCTTCAGCTTGCGATTGATGCCGTGTCATCTCAGGCCACCGATCATGGCTTTAAATTCTCTACGTCTAAGATTTGTGCTGTGACTTTTACTCGGAAACATGTCGTTCTTCGTCCCTCTTTGTCGTGCGTATCCTTGTTGAATGTCCTGACTTCCAGGATGAGGGTGTGTCATGCTTTCCGACCGTCCCTTGCAGTCACTTGTCCCTTGATAGAATTCATGATGAATTAGATATCTTTCGCCTTATGAGTTTCTGTTCTCGTATTGGCATCCTTGGTGATATTTAGCGCCAATAAAAATCATCCTTGGTAATATTTATTTATTTATATTTCCAGGTACTCTGAGGACCTGGAAATAAAAGACCTGGAAAAATGAGGACCTTAAACATAATACAGGGTACAAAACACAATCAAATGTGCCCATAGTAGGAAAACAGCATGTAAAGGATTTTGGAGTAATGATGTCTGACGACCTAACGTTTAGGGAGCATAACCAAGCAAATATTGCGTCAGCCAGAAAAATGATCGGATGGATTACAAGAACTTTCAAATCCAGGGATCCCATCACAATGGTTTACTCTTCAAGTCACTTGTGTTGTCCCATCTTGAGTACTGCTCAGTACTCACTTTCCCCTTCAGAGCAGGAGAGATTGCTGAACCAGAGGGAATACAGAGAACATATACGGCACGCATAGATGTGATAAAGCACCTAAATTATTGGGATCATCTCAAAGCCCTCCAAATGTACTCACTAGAAAGAAGACGAGAGAGATATAAAATAATATACATGTAGAAGATACTGGAGGGCCAAGTACCAAATCTACACAGTAAAATATAAACGTACTGGAGTGAATGATATGGAAGAAAATGCAGAATAGAACCAGTGAAGAGAAGAGGTGCCATAGGCACAATCAGAGAACACTGTATAAACATTAGAGGTCTGTGGTTGTTCAACACGCTCCCAGCGAGCATAAGAAATATTGCTGGAACAACCATGGACATCTTCAAGAGGAAACTACGATTGTTTCCTCCAAGGAGTGCCGAACCAACCGGGCTGTGGTGGATATGTGGACCTACAGGCCGCTCTAAGCAATACCCTAGTGGACCAAACACTCACAAGTCAAGCCTGGCCTCGGGCCAGGCTTGGAGAGTAGAAGAACTCCCAGAACCCTATCAACCATATATAACCCTCTGATTATTCCGCACATTTGGTAGTGCTACATAGCCTTCCCAGTTTGGTGCCTTCTTTTGATAACTACTTGCTTACTTGGTACCCCACTCCCCCTCAACTCGTTGATGCCGTGAGGGGGGCTTAGTGGGCGGCTGCCGGAGTGTGATGCTCCTTGGGACAGTCCTCTGTCCTTTTGTAGCCTTGTGCTCCTGCTGCCGTCCTCTTTAATTGTGCTGAGCTCCTTTTCCTTCTGTTTCATTTTTCACCCCCCACTTTTCCTATCTGCTTGCCGTTTCCTGCCCACATTTTGCTTGTTTTGGTTATTCCTTTGGACTACTTCTATTTTGACACCCGGGTGCTTGAGGAGGCATACTCTTGCACCCGTAGAACTGTAGTACCCAACGTTGAGAGCGAGGGGAACCTTTTATTGTCAATCCCCCTTTCGTCACTGAACCCGATCTCGACAGACTGTCAGTTCTTAAGTTGGCGTTTGTGGGGCGTATACTCACGACGCACCCCTAGGAAGGCCCCAGCATGATCGGCGATAGCTTCTTGTTGGGTGTCCTGCCTCTAATTGTGGCTCCATGGTGGGTGTGGGGGCGCATTCGTGAATGAATGTTTTTCTAGTAGCGATGATGTATACTGTTTCTACTGTTTCTTCTTTACCTTCTCAGGCTCGTGGGGTGGGCGACCTAGCCCCCAAGTCAGTCGGTGTTGGAAGACCAGGCTCTGTAGCCTCCGCTGCATTGGGCCCTAACCTTGCTCCTCCTTTGGCCTCTCTGACTCCTCCCCTTGGCTCTCCTCCCTCCTCTGTGGTTGGGTTGAGCCCCAAGCCCTTATTGGTGACTACCTTGTCCCCTGACGCGGCTCCATCTCTTGTTGTAACTACTGCACCTTTTAACCCCTCTCTCTGGGGGTTCTCAACGCCGTCCTCATCATGGCCGCCCTCGCTCGATTCCTTCCCGTTCTGATACCTATCAAGCCTTGTTTGGTCCTGCTTCGTGGGCCAAATATTTTGATCTCCCTCTTGATTCTGCGCCTCCTGATGATTTCTCCCTCCAACGACATTTCGTTGATTCCGTGGATGCCTCTGTTACCTTCAACCCCACTCGTCTCAGAACACGTGTCGTTGCTGCTCCTTCTCAGGATGCAGCTTCCCGCTTGGCTGCCTTATCCTGCCTTGGCGAGACCCCTTTTCGGGTATCAAAGAACGCTCAGTTGAACGCCAGTGTTGGCACTATTCTCCTTCCGCCCCATGTTGAGACCGGTGTTCAGGATCTGCAAGACTGCCACGATGATATTCGACATATCCTTGATGCCCAGGGCCATTCTATTCTCGAGGTGGACATGTTTACTCGTCCCTCTCGTGGTAGTCGGCGTCAACCCCTTCGGGTTGTGAAGATTACCTTTGATGGTCGGACCCTTCCACCCTCTATCATTCTTGCTGGTGCCAGGTGCTCTGTCCAGGAGTACATTCCTTCTCCTAGGCTCTGTAACAAGTGCTGGAGGTTTGGGCATGGTGCCCTCCGCTACTCAGGGACTGTCTCTCTCTGTCCTTTGTGTGGTGGCGAAGGTCACTCTAAGTTGGAGTGCCCTTCTCCCCGGGCTTGTTGCCTCAACTGTGGTGAGGCCCATCTTACCTTCTCCTGTGCGTGTGTCCATTACAAGCTTGAGGCAGCCGTTCTCAGCTTGAAGCACCGGGAGAATTTATCTTTTCCTGAGGCGAGGCGCCAGGTTCGCCGGCTCCCACCTTATGCTAATATCCCTTATGCTCGTGTGTTGCGCTCTTCCTCTCCACGTCCTTCCCACCTTCCTCAGACTCACAACCGTTTCCGGGCCTTGGACCCTGATACGCCCACTGCCCTCTCCTCTGTTCCTTTGAGTTCTGTCCCGAAGGATCCACCTCCTGGTCCTCTGTCTGGGGTTCCCCTTCTTTTTACCTGGTCTGTCTTGTCTCCTGTGTCTTCTTCCTCGTCTCCCTCCGTTCCTCCTTCCCATCCTTCCCCTCTGTCCCTTGACTCCCTGCCGCCTGTCGTTGCGGGCTGATGTCCATCACTCTTCAAACGGCCGTCGTGTGTGCTCTCGTTCAGCTTCTCCTGTTGAGACGCTAGAATCCATTGCCCAGTACGTAGTTGCTGGGACACCGGTCTCTTTAAGTCAGAAGCGTAAGCCTGGCTCCTCTCCTTCCTCCTCCCCGGCGGGTAAAAAGGTTTCGCTTTCTTCCTCGGCCCCTATTTCTACCTCTATCGCTCCTTACCCTCCCATTTCGGTGGTTGCGCCCCCTGTTCCTGCTATGGAGGTTTCTTTGGCCCCCGCTTCCCTCTCGGTTGCTGCCCTTGCTGAGGTGTGCTCCCCTCTTTCTACACCCCCTCTTCCTGCTGCTCTCCTTGACTGCTCCTCTCCGTTGTCTCCTCCTCTTCTTCCTCCTCCTCCTCCGGACCCCGCCCGCCCACCTCTGGTTTGTTCTCCCGCTTCCTTCCCTCCGTCTTTACTCAGTTTACCCATGCCCCATAACCCTGACTTTGCTGACCCTGATATTTTTTAACGTGCTATGTTGCTCTTTCGCCTTTGTTTCTTCCTTGTTTTCTGTTGTTGTCCTTTCTCTTCTCATCGTTGTCTATTCTTCAATGGAACGTTCAAAGTTATTATGCCAATTTCCTCTAACTCCAACTTCTGATTTCGCAGTTTTTGCCCCTTTGTGTTTGTCTCCAGGAGCCGATGCTTGGTCCTCGTTCTGGTCGTTTTCGTGGCTATTCCTTTCTCTCCCCCCCCCCCCAGCTGTTGCTGGGGCTCCTAATTCTTCTGCTCTCTTGATTTGCTCTGATGTTCCCTTTGTCCCCTTACTTTTTCCTTCGTCTCTCCATTGTTCTGCTGCTCGTGTCTTTGTGGGGAAATGGTACACAGTTTGTTCCATTTATCTACCCCCGAGTGTCCCGCTTTCTCTTCCTGATCTGAAACACCTCCTAGACTCCTTGCCGGAGCCTGTGCTCCTGCTGGGTGATTTCAATTGTCGTCATTCTCTTTGGGGTGATGTTCTGACGAATACCCGAGGAGATCGCTGTCTTGAGCCGTTTATCCTCTCTTCTTCCCTGTCTCTTCTGAATTCTGGTGAGCCCACTCATTTGGATTGTTGGACTCGCACCCTTTCCTGTCTTGATCTTTCTCTTTGCTCTTCTTCTCTTTACTTAGATTTCACGTGGCAGGTTCTTGATGACCTCCATGGCAGTGACCATTTCCCCATCCTTATTTCCTTTTTCTCTTTTTGTCCTTCCCTCTTCTTCCCTAGGTGGCAGTTAGCTAAAGCGGACTGGAACCTATTTACCCTCAGTGCTGCTCTCTCTGACCTCTCCCTTCTGCCTCTCCCTCGTGCTCTCCTCCTTTTTCATGACACTGTCTTCGACGCTGCCCTCCGCTCTATTCCTTGCTCTTCATCTCGGGGTCCGCGGAAGTGTGTTCTCTGGTGGAATGCAGATTGTGCTCGGGCTGTCCGCTGTAAGCGTGCAGCCTGAAAGAGGCATCGCCGTCGGCAGACGGCCGATTCTTTTCTTTTCTTTCGGAGAGCGAGTGTGGTGGCCCGTAGGGCCATCTGCACGGCTGAACGTGAATGTTGGGCATCTTATGTCTCCACCATTACGTCTGAAACTCCTGTGCCACAGATCTGGAAGCGTATCCGCAAGATAGCGGGTACGTTCGTTCCCGATGTTTCACCGGTCCTTCACCTCTGTGGTACTCTTGTGGCGGACCCGTTGCAGGACGCTACCATACACGGTTCCCACTTTTTTTCTGTTCGCTCTGGTCTTCATCTTCCACAATCTTTCCTTCTTCGTAAACCTGTCCTTTAGATTTCTGCACTCGTCTTCGACTTTCCTATAATGATCCCCTCTCTCTCTGAACTTCGTTCTGCCCTGGCCCTCTGCGGTTCTACGGCGGCGGGCTCCGATAGTATTCATTATGAGATGCTTCGTGCATCTCCCTCCGTGCACGTCTCAGTATTTACTGAGTCTGTATAATCGGATCTGGGAGTCGTCGTCAGTCCCTGAGGACTGGCTCGATGCCTGCTCGCAAACCAGGGTCTCTGGGAACTTCCCCTAAGGACTTTCGCCCTATTGCCCTAACAAGTTGTGTGTGCAAACTCTTTGAACTTATGGTTAACGTTCGTCTGATGTGGTTCCTGGAACACCATCACCTCCTCTCCCGTTCTCAGTTTGGTTTCCGCAAGTGCCGCAGCACGACAGATGTCCTGGTGAACTTGGAGGTCTATATTCGTACTGTTTTTGCTGCAAGGCCTCCGTTTTTGCCGTCCTTTTTGACCTGGAAAAGTCTTACGACACCATTTGGCGATATCATATTCTATCCCAGCTTCATTCTTTTGGCCTTCGTGGTCATCTCCCTCTCTTTCTCCGCAGCTTCCTCTCTCGTTCCTTTCGGGTGCGCCTTGCGCTCTCTCTGCCTCTATTCAGCAGTACGAAGGTGTGCCCCAGGGTAGTGTTCTGAGCACTACTCTTTTTCTGGTTGCTCTCAATGGTTTTCTTTCCTCTCTTCCTTCAGGTGTCTTCTCTGCTCTTTATGTCGATGATCTTACCCTTTGCTGTCAGGGTGATGATTCGCCTCTTCTTCAGCGCCGGCTTCAACTTGCGATTGATGCCGTGTCGTCTTGGGCCACCGATCATGGCTTCAAGTTCTCTACTTCTAAGACTTATGCCATGTCTTTTACTCGGAAACGGGTCGTTCTTCGTCCCTCTTTGTCACTTTATGGTCATCCCCTGAGTACAAAGATTCCGCGAAGCTTTTGGGGTTATTCCTCGACACTCGTTTGTCCTGGTCTCCCTATATCTCTTACCGCCGTGTTGAGTGCTCTAAGGCCCTTACCCTCCTTCGGGTATTGTACCATACTTCTTGGGAGGCAGATAGGCGCACTCTCCTTGCTTTACATTCCTCTCTCGTCCTGTCAGCTCGATTATGGTTGCCCTGCTTACTCGTCTGCTTCTCTTTCTATTCTTTGCCGTCTTCATGCTTTGCACCATACTGGGTTGCGCCTCAGTTCTGGTGCCTTTCGTTCGACTCCCGTCCTTAGCTTGTATGTTGACACTGGCTTCCTGTCTCTCCAGGACCGCCGTGATCGCTACTGTCTTCGCTATCTTGCACAGTCCTTACAACATCCTTCCTCTCGCCTCTGTCGTGCTTTAACTTTTACCCCTCCTACGGTTCCTATTCCTCTTCACCACTTGCCTCTTTCTGTCTGGTTATCTCGCCTACAGGATTCTCTTTCCGTTCGTATTTCTAATGTTTCTCCTCCTGTTGTTCCTTCTTTGCCCCCGTGGAGAGTCCCCCTTCCGCGGTTTTGTACATCCTTGACCTACGTCACTAAAGCTTTTACCCCTCCTACAGTTCTAAAACGCCTTTTCCTTGAGCACTTTTCTTCTCAGTCCCGCTCCGTTTCTGTCTTCACCGATGGGTCTAAGTCTGCGGACGGTGTTGGCTACTCTGTTGTTTTTTCTGATCGCACTTATATGTATCACTTACCTCTGGAGACTAGCATCTTTACAGTGGAGCTTTATGCTATTCTCTATGCTCTTCGTGTCCTGCTTTCTTGTTGTCAGTCTTCCTTTGTAGTTGTTGTTGACTCTCTTAGTGCCCTCATGGCTCTCGGGTCCTTTAATCCGGTTCATCCAGTAGTTGTCGAGATCCAGCATTGGCTGTTTCTTGTTCACAGTAAATTTAAGTCGATTGAGTTTTGTTGTGTTCCCAGCCATATTGGTGTGTCTTAAAATGAGCATGCGGATGCTGCCGCTAAGGAAGCTATCCGCTCTTGTCCCATCTCTCGTAAAGGTATTCCATATTCCAACTTTTACCCGGTTATCCATTCCTCCGTCCTTACCCGTTGGCAGGCTTCTTGTTTGTCTGTTACTGGTAACAAACTGCGTACTCTTAGGTGTTGTTTCCTCATGGCCTTCATCCTACCACCGTAACCGGCGATGGGAACCAGCTCTGGCGAGGTTGCGTATTGGCCATACTCGCTTAACCCATGGTCACTTGATGGAGCGCCGCCCTGCTCCTTATTGTCCTTGTTGCATTGTCCCTCTTACGGTCGTGCATAACCTTCTTGAATGTCCTGACTTCCAGGACGAGCGTGTGTCTTGCTTTCCTACCGCCCCTCGCAGTCACCTGTCCCTCAATAGAATTCTTGGTGACTCAGATACTTTTGATATCGTTCGCCTTATGCGTTTTTGTTCTCGTATTGGCATCCTTGGTGATATTTAGCGCCCTCTGATTATTCTGCACATTTGATGGTGCTACATAGCCTTCCCGGTTTGGTGCCTTCTTTTGATAATTACTTACTTACTTTTTCCTTGCTCACTTTTCTTCACACTCCCACTCCATTTCCATCTTCACAGATATCTAAGTCTGCCGATTGTGTAGGCTGCTCTGTTGTATTTTCTGACTACACTTATACCTGTCGCCTGCCTCTGGAGACTAGCATCTTCATGTCAGAACTTTATGCAATTTTGAATTCTCTTCGTCAACTGCTTTCTCACAGTCAGTCCTTTTTTTTTTTTTTTTTTTTTTTTTTTAGATATATACAAGAGTTGTTACATTCTTGTACAGTCACTAGTACGCGTAGCGTTTCGGGCAGGTCCCTGGAATACGATCGCTGCCGCGAAGAATCGTTTTACAAACAAGTACTCATTTTACTGTTGAGTTAAACAGAAGCTACAGTTAAGGATTTGCGCCCAGTAAATCCACCTCGGGCAGGATACGAACCCATGACAAAGCGCTCGCGGAACGCCAGGCGAGTGTCTTACCACTGCACCACGGAGACTGGTTCTTCGTTTGTTGTTGTTATTTCTCACAATTCCCTCATGGTTCCTGAGTCCTTTAATCCTGTAAATCTTGTGGTAGTCGAAATTCAACATTGACTGTTTAACTCCAGCAGGTTTAAATCAGTCAAGTTTTTCTGGGTTCCCAACCATATTGGTGTTTCCTTAAATGAGCGTGCGAATGCTGCACTTGATCCATTTCCAGCAAAGCTGTTCTTTATTTCGAGGGCCACCGATCATGGCTTCAAGTTCTCTGCGTCTAAGACTTGTGCTATGACTTTTATTCAGAAGCATGTCGTTCTTCGTGCCTCTTTGTCGCTTTATGGTCATCCCATTGTGTGCAGGGATTCCGCGAAGCTTTTGGGGTTGGTCTTTGACACTCGTTTGTCTTGGTCAGCCCATATCTCTTACCTCCGAGTTGAATGCTCTAAGGCCCTTAACCTCCTTAAGGTTTTGTCCCATACTTCTTGGGGAGCGGATAGGCGCACGCTCCTCTATTTGCACTCCTCTCTTGTGCTGCCTAAACTCGATTATGGTTGCCCTGCATGCTCTTCTGCTTCTCCTTCTACTCTTCGCCGTCTTGATGCTTTGCACCATACTGGGTTGCGTCTCAGCTCTGGTGCCTTTCGTTCGACTCCCGCCCTTAGTTTGTATGTTGACACTGGCTTTCTCTCTCTTCAGGACCGCCGTGATCGCTACTGTCTTCGCTATCTTGCGCGGTCCTTCCAACATCCTTCCTCTCGCCTCTGTCGTGCATTGACTTTTCTTCCTCCCCTGGTTCCTGTTCCCTCTTCATTGTCTCCCACTTTCTGTCCAATTATCTCGCTTACAGGATTCTCTTTCTGTTCATATTTCTAATGTTTCTCCTCACATTGTTCCTTCCTTACCTCTGTGGAGAGTCCCCCTTCCCAAGTTTTGTACGTCCTTGACTTGTATTACTAAAGCCTTTACCCCTCCTACTATTCTGAAAAGCCTCTTCCTTGAGCACTTTTCTTCTCACTCCCACTCTATTTCCATCTTCACTGATGGGTCTAAGTCTGCGGATGGTGTGGGCTACTCTGTTTTTTTCCTGACCGTACTTTATATGTGTCGCCTCCCTTCAGAGGCTAGCGTCTTTACGGCAGAACTTTATGCTATTCTCTATGCTCTTCGTCTCTTGCTTTCTCATTCTCATTCCTCCTTTGTGGTTGTAGTTGATTCTCGTAGTGCCCTCATGGCTCTAGGGTCCTTTAATCCTGTCCACCCGGTGGTCATCGAGATTCAACATTGGCTGTTTCTTATTACTAGTAAATTTAAATCAGTAGAGTTTTGCTGGGTTCCCAGCCATATTGGTGTTTCTTTCAATGAGCGTGTGGATGCTGCCGCTAAGGAAGCTATCCGTTCTTGTCCCATCTCCCGTAAAAGTATTCCTTATTCCAACTTTTATCCTGTTATTCATTCTTCCATTCTTGCCCGTTGGCTGGGTTGTTGGTCCTCTGTGGTTGGTAACAAGCTGCGTACTCTCAAACGTAGTGTGTCCCCGTGGCCTTCCTCTACCACCGTAACCGGCGGTGGGAAACTGCTTTGGCACGGCTGCGGGTTGGTCATACCCGCTTAACCCACGGTCACTTAATGGAGCACCGCCCTGCTCCTTATTGTCCGAATTGCGTTGTCCCTCTTACAGTTGTGCATATCCTTGTTGAATGTCCTGACTTCCAGGACGAGCATGTGTCTTGCTTTCCGACCGTCCCTCGCGGTCACTTGTCCCTCGATAGAATTCTAGGTGAATCGGATACTTTGATATCGGTCGCCTTATGCGTTTTTGTTCTCGTATTGGCATTCTTGGTGATATTTAGCGCTCTCTGATTATTTCGCACATTTGATGGTGCTACATAGCCTTCCCGGTTTGGTGCCTTCTTTTGATAATTACCTTACCTTACCTTCCTTATTTCGACTTCTACCCAGTTATTCAATCCTCAATCCAGTGCCTGTTGGCAGGATCGATGGTCTTCTGTTACTGGTAACAAACTGCGTGCTCTTAACCACTGCGATGCCCCGAGTTTATTGTGACATTCCCCCTGTGCACATGAAATCATGAGTTCCCCCAAAAATTATTTTTTCTTCGCAAAATGCCAGACACGGTCGCGCGGGCAATTCAAGACCCGCGAGTTGCCACAATTATATTTACAAGTATTATTTTATGTATTTACATTGCTCTCTAAGGTTTTTTTTGTATCATATCTGGTACATATATATGTCCTGGCAATGTATATAAAGTATAACGTTCATAATGTTCCATGGAACTGTGATAAATGTGTCACTAATGCGTTCTCCATAAATGTTTATTGTCACTATAATACCTGTTCTACATTCACTAATAATACATTATATACAGTTGCACACACTATTTTTCAAAGTAACACACTGTATTACACTCTTAGTACTTAACAAGCGAGTGATATTCAAAGATGCAGTCCATGAGACAGAGCGGGACTTTGCACTCGACGCTTGTGGTACACACAGATTTTCGCTTCCTTGTTTTTCGTTCTGAGTTCTTGCAAACAATGCACTCAAGTATACCTTTGGCCTTAGTTCCTATTGGTGGTAGGTAGGCAGGCTTCTGAATTGTAAAGACGTCTTTACCAGCATGTCTGTTGTAAACTAAATCTGGTCGTGTTGGGGCATGAAAAAAAATGTCCTTACCCTGCCTTCCTGGCCATACTTGACAAGTAATCGCGACACCAGAGCATGACTAAAAATTCGAATTTATTGTTTTTTGCCAGTTTTCACCAAAAACATATTGTAAAAGTTGAGCACTGCTACGTCCATAAGATGAAAGAAGAATGTCCTTGTCCACTTTACACTTTTGCAGACACACTCGATGGCACCAACCATCATGTCACATTTATCTACAAGTCTCACATTTATATTGTAGTCAATGACACAATCTGGCTTATACAATGATCCATCAGCACAATACCTCACTTTGCTACTGTCAAGCATTTCTCCAGTGTGAATAGTTGACGACATATTGACTTCATATCTGTCTTTCCAACGCATTGCTAATATTTTGTTGCATTTTCTAAGTTCACAATCACATATACCAATATTATTTTCAAAAACTGGCATTTTTTTCCTATCTGTCTTTACGGTGCCACACACGCCCGTGTTATGTTCAAGTAAGAAATTTGTTAGCAAGGGGCTCGAATAGTAATTGTCAGTGTACAGAATGTGACTCTTGTTCAGCAGTGGTTCCATTGATGTCTTCACTACACCGCCAGAAAACCCGTGAGGATCATCTGCCGGTATGTCTACATCTGTATCATAATATAATATCATATCGATCACCATTCCGGTTTCACAGTCGCACAGTACAAAAAATTTGAGACCAAAATGGTGCCGTTTCGATGGGATGTATTGTTTGAAGACAAGACGTCCCTTGAAAAGAACTACCTCCTCCCTTTCCGGCCCGTTGTTGCCGTGAGGGGGCTTGGTGGGTAGCTGCCAGAGTGTGATGCTCCATGAGACAGTCCTCTGTCCTTTTGTGGACTTATGCTCCTGCTGCTGTCCTCACAAATTTGCTGGATGACTTTTCCTTTTCCTTATGTTTCGTTTTTCTGCCCCCCCCCCCTCTCTTCTTCTTTCTAATTGTCATTTCCCACTGACCCTTTACCTGTTTTGATTATTCTTTCGGCCTTCTTTTATTTTGACGCCCGGGTGTTTGAGGAGGCATACTCTTGTCCCGTAAAACTGTAATACCCAACGTCTCGAGCGAGGGAATCCCTTTTATTGTCAATCTTCCTTTCGTCACTGAGCCCGATCTCGTCGAACTGACGGTTCTTAAGGTGGCGTTTGTGGGGCATATACTCACAACGCACTCTTAGGGGACCCTGGCAAGATTGGCAACATGTCTCTTGTTGGGTGTCCTGCCTTTAATTGTGGCTCCGTGGTGGGTGTGGGGGGGGGGGCACATTCGTGAATGAAAGAATTACCTCTCGTTTCATGTCTCATTCTGTTCCTCTTATACCTTCACGGGCTCGTGGGCTGGGCGACGAAGCCCCCGAGTCGGACCATGTTGGAAGACTGGGCTCTGTAGCCCCCTGCTGCATTGGGCCCCAACCTTGCTCCTCCTTTGACCCTCCTGACTACTCCCGTCGGCTCCCCTTTCCTCCTCTGCGGTTGGGTCGAGCCACAAGCCCCCAGTGGTGACCACCTCGTCCCCTGGCACGGCTCAGTCTCTCATTGTGATTACTGCACCTTTTAACCCATCTCTCTCTGGGGGTTCTCAATGCCGTCTACACCACGGCCGCACTCGCTCGATCCCTTCCCTTACTGATGCGTACCAGGCCTTGTTTGGTCCCGCTTCGTGGGCCAAATACTTTGATCTCCTTCCTCTGGATTCTACACCTGACGATTTCTTCCTCCATAGACACCTTGTTTATTCAGTAGATACCTCTGTTACTTTCAAGCCCCACCCATCTTGGTACATGTGTCGTTGCTGCTCCTTCTCAGGATGCAGCCACCCGCTTGGCCGCTTTATCCTGCCTTGGCGAGATCTCTGTTCGGGTCTGCAAGAATGCTCGGTTGAATGCCAGTGTTGGCACTATTCTCCTCCCACCCCATGTTGCAACCGGTGTTAGGAATCTCCAGAACTACCACAAAGATATTCTGCATAGCCTCAAAGCCCAGGGCCATTCTGTCCTCCAGGTAGACAAGTTTACTCGTCCCCCTCGTGGTCGTCGTTGTCAACCCCTTCGGGTTGTGAAGGGGTTGACGACCCCTTTGATTGTAGGACTCTTCAACCCTCTGTCATTCTTACTGGTGCCAGGTGCTCCGTCCAGGAGTACATTCCCTCTCCTCGGCTCTGTAATAAGTGCTGGAGGTTTGGGCATGGTGCCCCCCGGTGCTTCAGTACTCTCTCTCTCTGTCCCTTGTGTGGGGACGAAGGTCACTAAGTCAGAGTGCTCATCTCCCCAGGCTCACTGCCTCAATTGCGGTGAGGCCCACCCTACCTTCTCCCGAGTGTGTGTGTACTTTACAAACTTGAGGCAGCCATCCTCACCTTAAAGCACCGGGAACGTTTGTCTTTTCCTGAGGCGAGGCACCAAGTTCGCCGTCTCTCCCCTTTCGCTGGTGTCTCTTATGCTCACGTGTTGTACTCCTCCTCTCCTCATCCTTCCCACCCTCCTCAGTCTCATAACCGTTTCCAGGCCTTCGGCCCAGACACGCCCACCGCCTCCTCCTCTGTTCCTTTAAGTTCTGTACCGAAGGGTCCCTCCTCATGGTTCTCTGTTTGGGGTTCTCCTTCTTTCTACCCAGTCTGCCTTGTCTCCTGTGTCTTCTTTTTCGTCTCCTTCCGATCCTTCTCCTCTGTCTCTTAGCTCTCCACGCCACCTGTCAGTGTGGGCTAATGTCCGTCACTTTCCCAGCGGCCATCGTGTTGTTTGCTCTCGTTCTGCTTCTATTGAGACTCTTGAATCTGTTGCCCAGTACATTGCTGATGGGACGCCTGTCTCTTTGAGTCAGATGCATAAGCCTGGCTCCTCTCATTCTTCCTCCCTGGCTGGTAAGAAGGCTTCGCTGTCTTCCTCACCCCCTACCTCCCTCTGACTCTCTCACTCCATCTCTTCCCATTTCAGTGGTGGCTCCCCCTGCTGAAACTTGCTATGGAGGTTTCCTTGGCCCCCGCTTCCCTCTCGGCTGCTGCCCTTGCTGAGGTGCACTCCCTGATTTCTGCCCCTCCTGCTGCTGTCTTTGACCCTCGGTTGTCCCCCACTCCTTCTCCTCCGGACCCGGCTCGTCCGCCTCTGGTCGGTCCTCTCACTCCCTTCCCTCCATCCTTACTCAGTTTACCCATGCCCCCTAACCCTGACTTCGCTGATCCTGATCCTTCGCTTCTTTAATGTGGCGTGTTCCTCTTTCCCCTTTGTTTCTTCATTGTTCTCTGTTGCTGTCCATTCCTCTTCTTGTCGATGTCTATTCTTCAATGGAATATTCGCGGATATTATGCCAATTTCCATAAAATCCACCTCTGTTTTCGCAGTTTTCGCCTCTTTGTGGGGCCCGTTCCTCTCCTGCTCTCTTGTTTCGTTCTGATGTTCCCTTCGTTCCCCCACTTTTTCCGTCGCCTCCCCAATGTTCTGCTGCACGTGTCTTAGTGCATAAATGGTACACGGTTTGTTCCATTTACCTCCCCACATATGTCATGCTTTCTCTTCCCGATCTTAAACACCTACTGGACTCCTTGCCGGAGCCTGTGCTCCTGCTGGGTGATTTCAATTGTCGACATACCCTCTGGGGTGATGTTCTGACAAACACCCGGGGTCGCCTACTCGAACCGTTAATCCTATCTTCATCCCTGTCTCTTTTGAATTCTGGTGAGCCCACTCATTTGGACTCTCGGACTCGCACCCTTTCCTGTCTTGATCTTTCTCTCTCTGCTCGTCGTCTCTTTACATGGATTTCACGTGGCGAATTATTGATGACCTCCATGGCAGTGACCATTTCCCCATCGTTGATACCTTTTTCTCTTTTCACCCTCCCCTCTCCTTCCCTAGATGGCAGTTTGCTAAGGCTGACTGGAACTTATTTACCATCCGTGCTGCTCTCTCTGATCTCTCCATTCTGCCTCTCCCCCTCCTCCCCTTTCATGACACCATCTTCAACACTGCCCTCCACTCTATTCCTCGCTCTTTTTCTCGGGGACTGTTACGTCCCTTGACCTCTGGGTATGGTTCCTCTGTTGCAGTGGTTAGAAAATATATAATAATACGGCCTTGCCTACTTAAGTGTCTAAGGTGAATGAATCCACTACTTATTTAATAAAGCAATATACTTAAAGTAAGGGTAACAAAGAACATATAAATATATAAATGGAACTACAGGCAGCCAGAAATATTAATGCATCAGAATACAACACAATATCATTATACAAGCACTGATCAATACATTAAAACTTATATGGATAGACCCCCTCCCCGCTCAGCTCGTTGTCGCCGTCTGGGGGCTTAGTGGGCGGCTGCCGGAGTGTGATGCTCCTTGGGACAGTCCTCTGTCCTTTTCTAGCCTTGTGCTCCTGCTGCCGTCCTCTCCAATTCTGCTGGGCATCTTTTCCTTTTCCTTCTGTTTCGTTTTTCTCCCCCCTCTTCTCCTATCTGCTTGCCGTTTCCTGCCGACCTTTTGCTCGTTCTGGTTCTTCCCTTGGACTTCTTCTACTTTGACGCCCGGGTGCTTGAGGAGGCATACTCTTGCACCCGTAGAACTGCGGTACCCGACGTCGAGAGCGAGGGGAACCTTTTATTGTCAATCCCCACTTCGTCACTGAACCCGATCTCGACGGACTGTCGGTTTCTTAAGGTGGCGTTTGTGGGGCGTATACTCACGACGCACCCCTAGGAGGCCCCGACAAGATCGGCGATAGCTTCTTGTTGGGTGTCCTGCCTCTAATTGTGGCTCCATGGTGGGTGTGGGGGCACATTCGTGAGTGAATTCGTAATTTCGTCAAGATGATAACCCCTGTTTCGGCTGTTTCTGGCTTACCTTTTCAGGCTCGTGGGGTGGGCGACCAAGCCCCCGAGTCGGTCCGTATTGGAAGACCGGGCTCTGTAGCCTCCGCTGCATTGGGCCCCGACCTTGCTCCTCCTTTGGCCTCTCTGACTCCTTCCCCTGGCTCCCCTCCCTCCTCTGTGGTTGGGTCGAACCCCAAGCCCCCAGTGGTGACTACCTCGTCCCCTGGCGCGGCTCCTTCTCTCGTTGTTACTACTGCGCCTTTTAACCCCTCTCTCTCTGGGGGTTCTCACCGCCGTTCTCGTCACGGCCGCCCTCGCTCGATTCCTTCCAGTTCTGCTACCTATCAAGCCTTGTTTGGTCCCGCTTCGTGGGCCAAATATTTTGATCTCCTCCCTCTTGATTCTGCGCCTCCTGACGATTTCTCCCTTCATCGACATCTCATTGATTCCGTGGATGCCTCCATTACTTTTAACCCCACTCGTCTCGGTACGCGTGTCGTTGCTGCTCCTTCTCAGGATGCTGCTTCCCGCTTGGCTGCCTTATCCTGCCTTGGCGAGACCCCCGTTCGGGTCTCGAAGAACGTCCAGTTGAATGCCAGTGTTGGCACTATTTTGCTCCCGCCCCATGTTGCGACCGGTGTTCGGGACCTACGCGACTGCCACGACGATATTCGACATATCCTCGCTGCCCAGGGCCATTCTATTCTCCAGGTGGACACGTTTACTCGTCCCCCTCGTGGTAGTCGCCGTCAGCCCCTCCGGGTTGTGAAGATTACCTTTGATGGTAGGACCCTTCCACCCTCTGTCATTCTTGCTGGTGCCAGGTGCTCTGTCCAGGAGTACATTCCTTCTCCTCGGCTCTGCAACAAGTGCTGGAGGTTTGGGCATGGTGCCCTCCGCTGCTCCGGGACTGTCTCTCTCTGTCCTTTGTGTGGTGGTGAAGGTCACTCTAAGTCGGAGTGCGCTTCTCCCCAGGCTCGTTGCCTCAACTGCGGTGAGGCCCATCCTACCTTCTCCCGTGCGTGTGTCCATTACAAGCTTGAGGCAGCCGTCCTCAACTTGAAGCACCGGGAGCGTTTATCTTTTCCTGAGGCGAGGCGCCAGGTTCGCCGGCTCCCGCCTTATGCTAATATCTCTTATGCTCGCGTGTTGCGCTCTTCATCTCCTCGTCCTTCCCGCCTTCCTCAGACTCACAACCGTTTCCAGGCCTTGGACCCTGATGCGCCCACTGCCCCCTCCTCTGTCCCTTTGGGTTCTCTCCCGAAGGATCCTCCTCCTGGTCCTCTGTCTGGGGTTCCCCTTCCTTCTACCCGGTCTGTCGTGTCTTCTGTGTCTCCTTCCTCGTCCCCCTCCGATCCTCCTTCCCATCCTCTTCCTCCATCTATCGGCTCTCCCCGCCGCCTGTCGGTGCGGGCGGATGTCCATCGCTCTCCTAACGGCCGTCGTGTGTGCTCTCGTTCGGCTTCTCCTGTTGAGACACTGGAATCCGTTGCCCGGTACGTAGTTGCTGGGACACCGGTCTCTTTAAGTCAGAAGCGTAAGCCTGGCTCCTCTCCTTCCTCTTCCCCGGCGGGTAAGAAGGCTTCGCTTTCTTCCTCAGCTCCTCCTTCTGGCTCTGTTGCTCCTTCCACTCCCGTTTCAATGCTTGCGCCCCCTGTTCCTGCTATGGAGGTTTCTTTGGCCCCTGCTTCCCTTTCGGTTGCTGCTCTTGCTGGGGTGTGCTCCTCTCTTTCTACTCCCCCTCTTCCTGCTGCTGTCCTTGACTGCTCCTCTCCGTTGTCTCCTCCTCCTCCTCCTCCTCCTCCTCCGGACCCTGCCCGCCCACCTCTGATCTGTTCTCCCGTTTCCTTCCCTCCGTCTTTGCTCAGTTTACCCATGCCCCCTAACCCTGACTTTGCTGACCCTGATCCCGACCCTGATATTCTTTAACGTGCTCTGTTGGTCTTTCGCCTTTGTTTCTTCCTTGTTCTCTGTTTTTGTCCTTTCTCTTCTCGTCGTTGTCCATTCTTCAATGGAACGTTCGAGGTTATTACGCCAATTTCCTCGAACTCCAACTTCTGGTTTCGCGGTTTTCGCCCCTTTGTGTCTGTCTCCAGGAGCCGATGCTTGGTGCTCGTCCTGGTCGTTTTCGTGGCTATTCCTTTCTCTCCCTCCCCCCAGCCATTGCTGGGGCTTCTAATTCTTCTGCTCTCTTGATTCGGGCTGATGTTCCCTTTGTTCCTTTACTTTTTCCTTCGCCTCTCCATTGTTCTGCTGCTCGTATCTTTGTGGGGAAATGGTACGCAGTTTGTTCCATTTATCTCCCCCCGGGTGTCCCGCTCTCTCTTCCTGATTTGACACACCTCCTAGACTCCTTGCCGGAGCCTGTGCTCCTGCTGGGTGACTTCAATTGTCGTCATTCTCTTTGGGGTGACGTTCTGACGAATACCCGGGGTCGCCTCCTTGAGCCGTTTCTCCTCTCTTCTTCCCTGTCTCTTCTGAATTCTGGTGAGCCCACTCATTTGGACTCTCGAACTCGCACCCTTTCTTGTCTTGATCTTTCTCTCTGCTCTTCTTCTCTTTACTTAGATTTCACATGGCAGGTTCTTGATGACCTCCATGGAAGTGATCATTTCCCCATCCTTGTTTCCTTTTTCTCTTTTCGCCCTTCCCTCTCTTTCCCTAGGTGGCAGTTTGCTAAGGCGGACTGGACCCTGTTTTCCCTCAGTGCTACTCTCTCTGACCTCTCCCTTCTGCCCCTCTCTCGCGCTCTCCTCCTTTTTCATGACACGGTCTTCGACGCTGCCCTCCGCTCTATTCCTCGCTCTTCCTCTCGGGGTCCACGGAAGTGCGTTCCCTGGTGGAATGCGGACTGTGCTCGGGCTGTCCGCTGTAAGCGTGCAGCCTGGAAGAAGCACCGCCGTAGGCAGACGACCGATTCTTTTCTTTTCTTTCGGAAAACGAGTGCGGTGGCCCGTAGGGCCATCCGTACGGCTAAACGTGAATGTTGGGCATCTTATGTCTCGACAATTACGTCCGAAACCCCTCTGGCCCAGATCTGGAAGCGTATCCGCAAGATAGCGGGTAAGTTCGTTCCCGATGTTTCACCGGTCCTTCACCTCCAGGATACTCTTGTGGCGGACCCGTTGCAGGTCGCTTCCGAACTGGGTTCCCACTTTTCTTCTGTTAGCTCTGGTCTTCATCTTCCCCAATCTTTCCTTCTTCGTAAACCTGTCCTTGAGTCTCGTCCTTTAGATTTCTGCACTCATCTTCAGCTTCCCTATAATGATCCCTTCTCTCTCTCTGAACTTCGTTCTGCCCTGGCCCTCTGCGGTTCTACGGCGGCGGGCTCCGATGGTATTCATTATGAGATGCTTCGCCATCTCCCTCCGAGCACGTCTCAGTATTTACTGAGTCTGTATAATCGGATCTGGGAGTCGTCGTCAGTCCCTGAGGACTGGCTCGATGCCGTTGTCCTCCCTGTTCGCAAACCAGGGTCTCTGGGTACTTCCCCTAAGGACTTTCGCCCTATTGCTCTCACAAGTTGTGTCTGCAAACTCTTTGAACGTATGGTTAACGTTCGTCTGATGTGGTTCCTGGAACACCATCACCTCCTCTCCCCTTCTCAATTTGGTTTCCGCAAGTGCCGCAGCACGACAGATGTCCTGGTGAACTTGGAGGTCTATATACGTACTGCTTTTGCTGCGAAGTCCTCCGTTGTTGCCGTCCTTTTTGACCTAGAAAAGGCTTACGACACCACTTGGCGTTATCATATCCTATCTCAACTTCATTCTTTTGGCCTTCGTGGTCATCTCCCTCTCTTTCTCCGCAGCTTCCTCTCTCGTCGTTCCTTTCGGGTGCGCCTTGGTACCGCTCTCTCTCCCCCTTTTCAGCAATACGAAGGTGTGCCCCAGGGTAGTGTTCTGAGCACTACTCTTTTTCTGGTTGCTCTCAATGGTCTTCTTTCCTCTCTTCCTTCTGGTGTCTTCTCCGCTCTCTATGTCGATGATCTTACCCTTTGTTGTCAGGGTGATGATTCGCCTCCCCTTCAACGCCGGCTTCAACTTGCGATTGATGCCGTGTCGTCTTGGGCCACAGGTCATGGCTTCAAGTTCTCTACTTCTAAGACTTGTGCCATGACTTTTACGCGGAAACGGGTTGTTCTTCGTCCCTCTTTGTCACTTTATGGTCATCCCCTTGAATACAAAGATTCCGCGAAGCTTTTGGGGTTATTCCTTGACACTCGTTTGTCTTGGTCTCCCCATATCTCTTACCTCCGTGTTGAGTGCTCTAAGTCCCTTACCCTCCTTCGGGTCTTGTCCCATACTTCTTGGGGGGCAGATAGGCGCACTCTCCTTGCTTTACATTCCTCTCTCGTCCTGTCTAAGCTCGATTATGGTTGCCCTGCTTACTCGTCTGCTTCTCCTTCTACTCTTCGCCGTCTTGATGCTTTGCACCATACTGGGTTGCGCCTCAGTTCTGGTGCCTTTCGTTCGACTCCCGTCCTTAGCTTGTATGTTGACACTGGCTTCCTGTCTCTCCAGGACCGCCGTGATCGCTACTGTCTTCGCTATCTTGCGCGGTCCTTGCAACATCCTTCCTCTCGTCTCTGTCGTGCTTTAACTTTTACCCCTCCTGCGGTTCCTGTTCCTCTTCACCACCTCCCTCTTTCTGTCCGGTTATCTCGCCTGCAGGATTCTCTTTCCGTTCGTATTTCTGATGTTTCTCCTCGTGTTGTTCCTTCTTTGCCCCCGTGGAGGGTCCCTCTTCCGCGGTTTTGTACATCCTTGACTCGTATCACTAAAGCTTTTACCCCTCCTACAGTTCTAAAACGCCTTTTCCTCGAGCACTTTTCTTCTCACTCCCGCTCCGTTTCTGTCTTCACCGATGGGTCTAAGTCAGCGGACGGTGTTGGCTACTCTGTTGTTTTTCCTGATCGCACTTATATGTGTCGCTTGCCTCCGGAGACTAGCATCTTTACAGCGGAACTTTATGCTATTCTCTATGCTCTTCGTCTCCTGCTTTCTCGTTGTCAGTCTTCCTTTGTGGTTGTTGTTGACTCTCGTAGTGCCCTCATGGCTCTCGGGTGCTTTAATCCAGTTCATCCGGTAGTTGTCGAGATCCAGCATTGGCTGTTTCTCGTTCACAGTAAATTTAAGTCGGTTGAGTTTTGTTGGGTTCCCAGCCATATTGGCGTGTCTTTAAATGAGCGTGCGGATGCTGCCGCTAAGGAAGCTGTCCGCTCTTGTCCCATCTCTCGTAAAGGCATTCCGTATTCCGACTTTTACCCGGTTATCCATTCCTCAGTCCTTACCCGTTGGCAGGCTTCTTGGTTGTCTGTTACTGGTAACAAGCTACGTACTCTTAAATGTTGTGTTTCCTCGTGGCCGTCCTCCTTCCACCGTAACCGGCGGTGGGAAACAGCTCTAGCGAGGTTGCGTATTGGCCATACTCGCTTAACCCATGGTCACTTGATGGAGCGCCGCCCTGCTCCTTATTGTCCTAGTTGCATTGTCCCTCTTACGGTCGTGCATGTCCTTCTTGAATGTCCTGACTTCCAGGACGAGCGTGTGTCTTGCTTTCCGACCGCCCCTCGCGGTCACCTGTCCCTCGATAGAATTCTTGGTGACTCGGTTACTTTTGATATCGTTCGCCTTATGCGTTTTTGTTCTCGTATTGGCATCCTTGGTGATATTTAGCGCCCTCTGATTATTTTGCGTATTTGATGGTGCTACATAGCCTTCCCGGTTTGGTGCCTTCTTTTGATAATTACTTACTTATATGGATAGATGGGTATGCACATAATAGTCTAACCAGGAAATCAACAATGTTACTGAACAATAACAGGGACCACAGACTTGGCTCCCAACACGTCCACGCCAGCCAGTTCCACCCACGCGACTGCTTTGTTTGAGCATTCATGGCGTGGCGTCTACAAGTTACTAACTAAAAAAGCTCACATGAAAACTCTAGATACTCTTCTATCGGAGAGTAATACTAAAGAACATATATATAACTAACATTTACGCCTATAACACTGCTAAGGTGTAAATAAGAAATTAACAATCAATAAACAGGAATAATTACAAGCTTGAATCAGTGACGCTAGCTGGATACACTGCATGATTACTGGAACATCCCAAATATGGTCATCCCCCCATGAGACCCCCCTCACAGGATTTTTTTTTTTTTTTTCTACCACAGACTCTCAAAAGACCTGAAAGTTTGTAGCATTAAATATTATGATAGATATCGTGAGGAGACATTCACATATGGGACTAACAGAACAAGAACCCGGCAATATGATGTTATAGTGGCCAGAATACGCCTGGGATATAGACGTATCTGGCAGCTTTCTCAAAACCCAAATGTCGAGTACACAATGTGTCAACTTTGTGAAAGAGAAAACATGCACTCTCTTGAACATTATATTGTAGAATGTCCCATACTGACTGACTTTCGCCCTCCTGGGCTAAGGTATGCTGAACTCTGTAATTACAATATGAGTACTGGAACACTTGATGATATATTGGACTTGTATCCAAGATTGACAATGTAATATATCAATCATACAATGAATATATATGATGTAACTATATAACCTGAGCTTGTAAAAGCACCTTCGTCACCTTCAGTGATTAAGTGCTTAATTGCACACTAGTTTCTTTATCAGCTATCTCACCCTGTCAGAGTAAATGAGACAAATGTATGTGAATGCATGTGTGTGTGTATATATGTATGTATGTGTGTGTGTGTATGTATATGTATGGGTATAAAGTATATATGGAAGCTGATCAGAATTACATTTCACCTTTATGAATGTACATTAATGACACTATGTAAAAGACACATCAAACACTTTATGTAGGGCATACGTAAATCTGTGTATCTATGTATTTACGTATGTAGGTTAGCTTAGCATTTTAAAAGCACCGAATCACCTTCTGTGGTTGAGTGTTCAATAAACCCTTGAACTATATGTTTAACACTTCTCTAACCCTGTCCACGGAGGACAGAAGAAAATGTATATATGCTGGTTAGCATTGTAAATGTGTAGCCACAGGAATGCACATACAGTAGCATTAACAAAATATTCAATACAGGCACACTACAGCATGCTACATTTAAATCAAACATATATATATATATATATATATATATATATATATATATATATATATATATATACATACATACATACATACATATACATACACACACATATACCCACACACACACACACACACACACACTGAAACACAACTGGATACAATGTTCAATTTAAATAACTGAGGAAAGAAAATAATTGACATATATATTTATCATGATGAATGTTAGAATCAATTATATGGATTCGTAACATCTCTCCCGGTCCTTAAAGAAAAATGAAATTAACTGAAGGTTAATTGAATTTTGTGACTACATAAGGGTATAGCATTGAGTACTCCAACAGCACAAAATTACTGTATAAAACAATCAATTAAATGAAACATGTGAAATAACCAAAAGGTAAAGGCATCCTCATGTATAGAACAATTCACATCAGGGCACTGCAATGGGGAATTCCCTGGATAAGGCATCAGCAATTATTGCCTTACAGGGATATGTCTAATTACTATGTTGAGTTCTTGTAAAATCAAAGACCACCTAAGAATTCTTTGGTTCTTACATTTCATGGAGTTAATGAATGTCAGGGGATTATGATCTGTGTATATGACAACTTGATTACCTGACAGTTTGTTTCAAACTTCTTAACCGCCAAAATCAAACAAAGAGCTTCCTTCTCTACCACAGAATAATTAGTTTGTGCCTTATCAAATTTACGAGAAAAGTAGTATACAGGGTGTTCTAAATCAGCTGGTCTTACCTGGAAAAGAACCGCACCTGCTCCTAGCTCAGAAGCGTCTATGTGCATTATAAATGGCTTATCAAATTGTGAACTGGCTAATATATGTGACGTTGAGAAAATTCCTTTCAACTTCTGAAAAAGAGTTCTGACACGCCTGTGTCCACTTCAACTTTACTTGCTTTCTAAGAAGAATAGTTATAGGTGCAGCCACAATGGAAAAGTTTTTACAATATATTCTGTAATATGCACACATCCCAATAAACCTCTGCACAGATTTCTTGCTCGTTAGTACTGGGTAATCTACGATTACCTGGATCTTGTCGTGCAACGGGTTGCAACGGGGCTATCTTACCTTGTCCGACCTCATGTCCAAAGTAAATTATTGTTTCCTTAGCCCAGCTACATTTATTTACATTTACAGCCCCCCTCAGCTCGTTGTTGCCGTGAGGGGGGGGGGGGGGTCTTCGTGGACGGCTGCCGGAGTGTGATGCTCCTTGGGACAGACCTCTGTCCTTTTCTAGCCTTGTGCTCCTGCTGCCGTCCTCTCCAATTATGCTGAGCACCTTTTCCTTTTCCTTCTGTTTCGTTTTTCTCAACCCTCTTCTCCTATCTGCTTGCCGTTTCTTGCCGACCTTTTGCTTGTATTGGTATTTCCTTTGGACTTCTTCTGTTTTGACACCCGGGTGCTTGAGGAGGCATACTCTTGCACCCGTAGAACTGTAGTACCCAACGTCGAGAGCGAGGGGAACCTTTTATTGTCAATCCCCCTTTTGTAAATGAACTACAGTGACAAAAGTCACTGTAGTTCACTGAACTACACTGAACTTTTGTCACTGAACTACACTGAACTCTCTACGGACTGTCGGTTCTTAAAGTGGCGTTTGTGGGGCGTATACTCACGACGCACCCCTAGGAGGCCCCGGCATGATCGGCGAAAGCTTCTTGTTTGGTGTCCTGCCTCTAATTGTGGCTCCGTGGTGGGTGTGGGGATGAATATTTCGTGATGAATATTTCAATTCGTGAATGAATATTTTTTCTCGTAGCTATGATGTTTACTGGTTCTACTGTTTCTCCTTTACCTTGTCAGGCTCGTGGGGTGGGCGACCAAGCCCCCGAGTCGGTCCTGTGTTGGAAGACCGGGCTCTGTAGCCTCCGCTGCATTGGGCCCCGACCTTGCTCCTCCTTTGGCCTCTCTGACTCCTCCCCATGGCTCCCCTCCCTCCTCTGTGGTTGGGTCGAGTCCCAAGCCCCCAGTGGTGACTACCTCGTCCCCTGGCGCGGCTCCATCTCTAGTTGTAACTACTGCGCCTTTTAACCCCTCTCTCTCTTCCTTCCCGTTCTGATACCTATCAAGCCTTGTTTGGTCCCGCTTCATGGGCCAAATATTTTGATCTCCTCCCTCTTGATTCTACACCTCCTGACGATTTCTCCCTCCATCGACATCTCGTTGATTCCGTGGATGCCTCTGTTACTTTCAACCCACTCGTCTCGGTACACGTGTCGTTGCTGCTCCTTCTCAGGATGCTGCTTCCCGCTTGGCTGCCTTATCCTGCCTTGGCGAGACCCCTGTTCGGGTCTCAAAGAATGCTCAGTTGAATGCCAGTGTTGGCACTATTCTGCTCCTGCCCCATGTTGCGAACGGTGTTCGGGATCTGCGAGACTGCCACGACGATATTCGATATATCCTTGATGCCCAGGGCCATTTTACCTTTGATGGTAGGACCCTTCCACCCTTTGTCATTCTTGCTGGTGCCAGGTGCTTTGTCCAGGAGTACATTCCTTCTCCTCGGCTCTGTAACAAGTGCTGGAGGTTTGGACATGGTGCCCTCCGCTGCTCCGGGACTGTCTCTCTCTGTCCTTTGTGTGGTGGCGAAAGGTCACTCTAAGTCAGAGTGCACTTCTCCCCAGGCTCGTTGCCTCAACTGTGGTGAGGCCCATCCTACCTTCTCCCGTGCGTGTGTCCATTACAAGCTTGAGGCAGCCATCCTCAACTTGAAGCACCGGGAGCGTTTATCTTTTCCTGAGGCGAGATGCCAGGTTCGCCAGCTCCCGCCTTATGCTCATGTCTCTTATGCTCGCGTGTTGCACTCTTCCTCTCCTCGTCCTTTCCACCTTCCTCAGACTCCCAACCGTTTCCAGGCCTTGGACCCTGATACGCTCACTGCCCTCTCCTCTGTTCCTTTGGGTTCTCTCCCGAAGGATCCACCTCCTGGTCCTCTGGGGTTCCCCTTCTTTCTATCTTGTCTCCTGTGTCTTCTTCCTCGTCTCCCTCCGTTCCTCCTTCCCATCCTTCCCCTCTGTCTCTTGACTCTCCCCGCCACCTGTCGGTGCAGGTTGATGTCCATCGCTCTCCAAACAGCCATCATTTGTGCTCTCGTTCAGCTTCTCCTGCTGAGATGCTAGAATCCGTTGTCCAGTACGTAGTTGCTGGGACACCAGTCTCTTTAAGTCAGAAGTGTAAGCCTGGCTCCTTTCCTTCCTCCTCCCCGGCAGGTAAGAAGGTTTTGCTTACTTCCTCGGCCCCTACTTCTGCCTCTCTCGCTCCTTCCCCTCCCATTTCGGTGGTTGCGCCCCCTGTTCCTGCTATGGAACAGGGGGCGCCGGGGAGCCGGTCGGCCGAGCGGACTGCACACGGGGCTTGTGATCCTGTGGTCCTGGTTTCGATCCCAGGCGCCGGCGAGAAACAATGGACAGAGTTTCTTTCACCATATGCCCCTGTTACCTAGCAGTAAAATAGGTACCTGGGTGTTAGTCAGCTGTCATGGGCTGCTTCCTGGGGGTGGAGGCCTGGTCGAGGACCGGGCCGCGGGGACACTAAAAAGCCCCGAAATCATCTCAAGATCATCTGAAGATGGAGGTTTCTTTAGCCCCCGCTTCCCTCTCGGTTGCTCCCCTAGCTTGCTGAGGTGCGCTCCCCTCTTTCTACTCCCCCTCTTCCTGCTGCTGTCCTTGACTGCTCCCCTCCGTTGTCTCCTCCTCTTCCTCCTCCGGACCCCGCCCGCCCACCTCTGGTCTCTTCTCCCGCTTCCTTCCTCCATCTTTGCTCAGTGACCATTTCCCCATCCTTGTTTCCTTTTTCTCTTTTCGCCCTTCCCTCTCCTTCCCTAGGTGGCAGTTTGCTAAGGCAGACTGGAACCTATTTACCCTCAGTGCTGCTCTCTCTGACCTCTTCCTTCTGCCTCTCCCTCGCACTTTCCTCCTTTTTCATGACACTGTCTTCAATGCTGTCCTCCACTCTTCCTCTCGGGGTCCGCGGAAGTGCGTTCCCTGGTGGAATGCGGATTGTGCTCGGGCTGTCTGCTGTAAGCGTGCAGCCTGGAAGAGGCATCGCCGTCGGCAGACAGCCGATTCTTTTCTTTTCTTTCGGAAAGCGAGTGCGGTGGCCCGTAGGGCCATCCGTATGGCTAAACGTGAATGTTGGACATCTTATGTCTCAACAATTACGTCCGAAACTCCTCTGCCCCAGATCTGGAAGCGTATCCGCAAGATAGCGGGTAAGTTCGTTCCCGATGTTTCACCGGTCCTTCACCTCCATGATACTCTTGTGGCGGACCCGTTGCAGGTTGCTTCCGAACTGGGTTCCCACTTTTTTTCTGTTAGCTCTGGTCTTCATCTTCCCCAATCTTTCCTTCTTCGTAAACCTGTCATTGAGTCTCGTCCTTTAGATTTCTGCACTCGTCTTCAGCTTCCCTATAATGATCCCTTCTCTCTCTCTCTGAACTTCGTTCTGCCCTGGCCCTCTGCGGTTCTACAGCGGCGGGCTCCGATGGTATTCATTATGAGATGCTTCGCCATCTCCCTCCGTCCACGTCTCAGTATTTACTGAGTCTGTATAATCGGATCTGGGAGTCGTCGTCAGTCCCTGAGGACTGGCTCGATGCCGTTGTCCTCCCTGTTCGCAAACCGGGGTCTCTGGGTACTTCCCCTAAGGACTTTCGCCCTATTGCCCTCACAAGTTGTCTGCAAACTCTTTGAACGTATGGTTAACGTTCGTCTGATGTGGTTCCTGGAACACCATTACCTCCTCTCCCATTCTCAATTTGGTTTCCGCAAGTGCCGCAGCATGACAGATGTCCTGGTGAACTTGGAGGTCCATATTCCTACTGCTTTTGCTGCGAAGACCTCCGTTGTTGCCGTCCTTTTTGACCTGGAAAAGGCTTACGACACCACTTGGCAATATCATTTTCTATCTCAACTTCATTCTTTTGGCCTTCGTGGTCCTCTCCCTCTCTTTCTCCACAGCTTCCTGTCTCGTCGTTCCTTTCGGGTGCGCCTTGGTACTGCTCTCTCTGCATCTTTTCAGCAATACGAAGGTGTGCCCCAGGGTAGTGTTCTGAGCACTACTCTTTTTCTGGTTGCCTTCAATGGTCTTCTTTCCTCTCTTCCTTCAGGTGTCTTCTCCGCTCTCTATGTCGATGATCTTACCCTTTGCTGTCAGGGTGATGATTCGCCTCTCCTTCAGCGCAGGCTTCAACTTGCAATTGATGCCGTGTCGTCTTGGGCCACTGATCATGGCTTCAAGTTCTCTACTTCTAAGACTTGTGCCATGACTTTTACGCGGAAACGGGTCGTTCTTCATCCCTCTTTTCACTTTATGGTCATCCCCTTGAGTACAAAGATTCCACGAAGCTTTTTGGGGTTATTCCTTGACACTCGTTTGTCTTGATCTCCCCATATCTCTTACCTCCAGTGTTGAGTGCTCTAAGGCCCTTACCCTCCTTCGGGTATTGTCCCATACTTCTTGGGGGGCAGATAGGCACACTCTCCTTGCTTTACATTCCTCTCTCGTCCTGTCTAAGCTCGATTATGGTTGCCCTGCTTACTCGTCTGCTTCTCCTACTCTTCTCCGTCTTCATGCTTTGCACCATACTGGGTTGCACCTCAGTTCTGGTGCCTTTCGTTCGACTCCCGTCCTTAGCTTGTATGTTGACACTGGCTTCCAGGACTGCCGTGATCGCTACTGTCTTCACTATCTTGCGCGGTCCTTACAACATCCTTCCTCTCGCCTCTGTCGTGCTTTAACTTTTACCCCTCCGGCGGTTCCTGTTCCTCTTCACCACCTCCCTCTTTCTATCTGGTTATCTCGCCTACAGGATTCTCTTTCCGTTCGTATTTCTAATGTTTCTCCTCGTGTTGTTCCTTCTTTGCCCCCGTGGAGAGTCACTCTTCCGCGGTTTTGTACATCCTTGACCCGTATCACTAAAGCTTTTACCCCTCCTACTGTTCTACAACGCCTTTTCCTTGAGCACTTTTCTTCTCAGTCCCGCTCCGTTTCTGTCTTCACCGATGGGTCTAAGTCTGCGGATGGTGTTGGCTGCTCTGTTGTTTTTCCTGATCACACTTATATGTGTCGCTTACCTCCGGAGACTAGCATCTTTACAGCGGAGCTTTATGCTATTCTCTATGCTCTTCGTGTCCTGCTTTCTCGTTGTCAGTCTTCCTTTGTACTTGTTGTTGACTCTCGTAGTGCCCTCATGGCTCTCGGGTCCTTTAATCCAGTTCATCCAGTAGTTGTCGAGATCCAGCATTGGCTGTTTCTTGTTCACAGTAAATTTAAGTCAGTTGGGTTCCCAGCCATATTGGTGTGTCTTTAAATGAGCGTGCGGATGCTGCCGCCAAGGAAGCTGTCCGCTCTTGTCCCATCTCTCGTAAAGGTATTCCATATTCCGACTTTTACCCGGTTATCCATTCCTCCATCCTTACCCGTTGGCAGGCTTCTTGGTCGTCTGTTACTGGTAACAAACTACGTACTCTTAAATGTTGTGTTTCCTCGTGGCCGTCCTCCTACCACCGTAACTGGCGATGGGAAACAGCTCTGGCGAGGTTGCGTATTGGCCATACTCGCTTAACCCATGGTCACTTGATGGAGCGCCGCCCTGCTCCTTATTGTCCTTGTTGCATTGTCCCTCTTATGGTCGTGCATGTCCCTTTTGAATGTCCTGACTTCCAGAACGAGCGTGTGTCTTGCTTTCCGACCTCCCCTCGCGGTCACCTGTCCCTCAATAGAATTCTCGGTGACTCGGATACTTTTGATATCGTTCGCCTTATGCGTTTTTGTTCTCGTATTGTCATCCTTGGTGATATTTAGCGCTCTCTGATTATTCTGCACATTTGATGGTGCTACATAGCCTTCCCGGTTTGGTGCCTTCTTTTGATAATTACTTACTTACATTTACAGTTAGATTAGCATGTCGTAACACTGCAAACAATTGTTTCAAACTAGAAATATGGTCTTCCCAACACTTATAAAAATCACAATATCATCTAAGTATGCTCTACAATCTGGCACATCTTTTAGCAAAGAATTCATCAACTTTTGTAAAGTTGCTGGGGCATTTCTCAGTCCAAATGGCATCACATTAAATTCAAATACTCCATCAGGGGTGATAAAAGCTTTCACTTCCCTAGCAAAGTTAGTAAGTGGTATCTGGTGATACCCTGTAGATAAGTCTAGTTTTGATACATATTTAGCATGACCAATCTGGTCAATGCAGTTTTCTAGCAAAGGTATTGGGTATATGTTATAAATTTTCGAGCTGTTATGGGGGGTCTAGAATATTACGGAGAAGGGCCAGCAGTTAGAATCAAAATGTATCAGAGTTAGTGGCCCAAATAGGCCCGGCCCCCAAGGAACATAGGTTCCTGTTTATGTTTTAAGGTTTTAGAACAGATCTGTCGTCTGGGATACAATCATCTACACCACTACAACAGGAGTAATGGATACACCTCAAACACTAACTTATTTATTAAACCCTCTTAACAACCCCCCATATACATTAAATAACAATAACTACTTTACCACACTATCTTACTTTAAAAGCCTTCGTCCACTTAGGCAGGATACAAGGTTTTACAATTAGGACAAGCTAGGGTAAAGTCTACTAGTGAAGAACTTAAAAGCTTGAGGCATCTTAGGGTCGTGAGTACCACGTGGGACCCTATCACAACACAACACTTAGGGATGCCCAAAACACTGGCTTATACTGCACAATATCTACACCAATCTCCTACAAGCCGAGCAGTAGCACGGTTACACATAAAGGTACTTAACTTTGTAGTTACAGGAACGTAAGTTAAGGGAAGGGAGAAGGAGGAGGAGGAGAATCAAGGCAGAGCCTCACAGTTATATCTTGACACCACACCGCCAGACCAGAGAAGAGCGTGAGCATGGAGTCTGAGCTCTCTCCAGCTGAATCGCTGCCGGCCGACTACTCAGCTAATCGTACATCAGCCCTCAATCCAAGTTTACTCAGACCCACTTTACTAATACTTTCTAATCATTTGTAAACATAGTTGATACCTATTTTAATAATTAATAATCAACCACAAGCTCAGTCTTATTATGCTCTGCGAGAAACAATATTCATCTTACATTTGGCAAGGGCGACGGGAGTAAGGCATACTCCAAGTTTTAAGGATCCCTGATATAAATATTATTGTAATTAAATATCCTTCTCACATGATCCAGTTCTATAAATTAATGTAAGGTAAATATTTAAGAGCTCAAATTGACCTCTGGTTTCCATCTGAGGAACCCAGGGTCGTAACAATATACATCAACTACAGTTATCTTGTTTAACTTCCTGTAGTCCACTACTAACCACCATTTTCCATCTGGTTTTGGTACCACTAAACACGGAGAACACCAACTTTGATTTCATTTATTACCTAGGTTGCCTAGCCTCGCCATACTCCTTTACTCCATTGTACCCCTGTAAGCCCCTTGTAAGCTACCTCATTTTTTTCTTTTGTTGTTCATTTTGTGTTTGTTTAGTATAGTATTGTTTATATATTTTCCCCCCGTTTATAGCTTAATTCTACTTTGTAATTTGCCTTTCTTGCCTTGTTTTCTGCAACCAGCTTTTTTATGCAGACAAGTATAGACCCAGAACTAAACCTCTTATCTTCTATCTATGACAATCATCACTTTAATGATCTAAATTGCAGATATTTTGCAGCACATGATGTAAACAATGTATTAACACAATCACAATATCTCTGTAATCAACTTGAACGTTAGATCCCTAGGTAAACACTTTGATGATGTTAGTGCCTTGATTGAAGCTATTGACAACAAATTCTCTTTTATTATACTTACTGAAACATGGTTGAAAGAGGATACTACTCAACTCTTTAACATGCCTAACTACTCCGCAATTCACAACTGTCGTCAAATTCAGAGAGGTGGTGGCACTGTTCTTTACTACCACCAAGAACTAACATGCTTAAAAGTAATTAGAACTTGAGACTGCTGTGGGGAGTATATCTTCGCCAGCTTCAGAGTCAAGGGTGCCGAGTCTGTCCTGTCTGTGGGTGCAGTCTATAGAATTTCTAACACTGATGTGTCCGAATTCAACTCAAACCTTAGAAATCTAATACTCGATAACAGACTGAACAAAAACCATCTAATTATCGCAGGGGACTTTAATATTGACCTCTGCGAGCCTGAACACCCTACTGCTGTTAGCTTCCTCAACTGTATGAATTCCTGCTTCCTCATACCCTTAATCACTAGACCTACTACAATCACTGATAGTACTGCCACGACTCTAGATCACATCTGGACAAACATAACCTCTCCGCTTACTTCAGGTATAATCACCGATAGCACTACAGACCATTACCCCACATTTCTCTTAACTAACATTAGCAAACCTCCTCTAGAGTCAAGGGAGTTAAGTTTTAGGCTGCACAATGAAACTGCTATAGACAATTTTATAACTGCTGCTGATAATATCAACTGGGAGTCCGAGTTAGGTAACATAGGGGACATCAACCTAGCAGTGCAATCTTTTCTTCAAAAAACTCTTAGCCTTTATAACACCCACTGTCCTATGCTTACAAAACAAGTCACTACCAAAAGGCTTAACAATCCCTGGCTTACAAAGGGAATACTTAAATCCATTAATAAAAAACATGACCTTGAGAAGAAGTATAGGTTAAGAATTGTCTCCAAAGAATTCTCAAAGAATTACTCGTTATTGCTATCTAAGATAATTAGACGAGCCAAAACTAAATACTACGAAGATAAATTTACCCAAATAAAGAGCAACATTAAAAAAAACTTGGGGCACAATTTCACAAATATTGGGATCAAAGAAGATCTTAAATAGCAAACCAACACTTCTGTCCAATAACGATGGTCAGCTTTCAGCCTCTGATTCTGCTATCGAGTTCAATAGGTTCTTCTCTTCCATTGGGTCATCCCTTGCAAATGATATTCCATCTTCCAGTACTGACGTTAAGGACTATCTTACAGGTGACTATCCACAGTCTCTGTACCTAAAGCCTATTAATTTCACTGACGTCAATGAGATAATCCTTTCCCTTAAAACCAAGTCTAATGCCCTTGAGGAGATACCAACTTTAATTTACAAAAAAGCCTCCAGAACTTTAGCCCCTGCTATTGAATTGCTCTTCAACCAGTCACTTGAACTCCAAACCTTTCCAGATATCCTAAAAAAAGCGAGAGTTACCCCTGTACACAAATGTGGTTATCTCACAAATGTTAACAACTACAGACCTATATCAATCCTGCCTAACTTGTCAAAATTTTTTGATAAACTAATCTACAAGCAGCTTTACTCGTATCTAGCCAAACACAATATACTTAGCTCTTGCCAATATGGCTTCAGACCCCAAAAAAGCACTAACGATGCACTTATTAGTATGCTTAACTTGATTCATACAGCTCTTGATAAAAATGAGTTCCCTGTTGGGTTATTTGTGGACCTGCGTAACGCTTTTGACACTGTCAACCACCAAAACCTTCTTCTTAAATTACATCATTATGGAGTCAGAGGACACTCCCTGCAATACCTCAAATCCTACCTTACTGACAGGCTCCAGTATGTTTCTGTGAATAATTCAATTTCTTCCACCCTACCCATCAACATTGGTGTTCCTCAGGGCAGCATACTTGGCCCTCTTCTCTTTCTCATCTACATTAATGATCTTCCAAATGCCTCCCAACACCTCAAACCAATTCTGTTTGCTGACGACACAACCTTCATTTACTCCAGTCCTGACCCCCTTGCTCTAAATGCCACAGTAAATACTGAGCTAAATAAAAGTCCATCTTTGGCTAACTGCCAACAAACTCACCGTTAACATTGACAAAACTTTCTATATTCTGTTTAGCAATAAATCCTCTATTTATTAATTAATTAATTAATTTATTTATTTATTTATTTATTTATATATATACAAGAAGGTACATTGGGTTTGTGAGAATACATTGGATAGTACAGTATTTACACCTTTGTAAAGCCACTAGTACGCGCAGCGTTTTGGGCAGGTCCTTAATCTAACAGATAATTTTAAGTAGGTAATTTCTATCAAAATTGATAAATGATAAAGATACATTGCAAGAGAAAAATGAGATGAGAGAGCTTAGTAAGTATATTAAAGCACATTGTTATATTAAAGCTCTGATCGATTACATTGACATCTTGATTAGTAATTTAAACAAGATTAATAGACACCATACAGCAGATTGACAGCACATATAAGACAGCAATGATCACAATGGTAAAGATGTTCAGATTGGGTACATAAAGATTGGGAGACTGGGTAGCAATAGATACAGATAAACAAGATTAATAAACACCATACAGCAGATTGGCAGTACATATAAGAAGACAGCAATGATCACAATGGTAAAGATGTTCAAATTGGGAACATAAAGGTTGGGAGATTGGGTAGCAATAGATACAGTGCAATTTTAAGGCAAAAAGTGAAAAACTATGAAGATGAAATTAGGTACTTTTTAGTATTGATTTTGAATGACGTAAAAGTTGGACAGCTTTTCAATTCAATAGGGAGTGAGTTCCATAAACTGGGTCCCTTTATTTGCATAGAGTGTTTACACAGATTAAGTTTAACTCTGGGGATATCAAAGAGATATTTATTTCTGGTGTGGTGATAATGGGTCCTATTACATCTATCCAGGAAGAGTTTCAGAGCAGGATTTGCATTTAAGAACAGGGTTTTGTAAATGTAGTTGACACAAGAGAATTTATGTAGTGAGATTATGTTTAGCATGTTTAGGGAGTTAAACAAGAGAGCTGAGTGTTGTCTGAAAGCAGAATTTGATATTATACTGATAGCAGATTTTTCCTGGGTGATGATGGACTTGAGGTGGTTTGCAGTGGTTGAACCCCATGCACAGATACCATAGTTGAGATAGGGATAGATTAGTGCATAATATAGAGAGATGAGAGCAGAGTTAGGTACATAATATCTGATTTTGGAGAGTATACCAACTGTTTTAGAGACTTTCTTAGTTATGTGTTGTATGTGGGTACTGAAGTTGAGTCTCTTGTCTAGGAATAGGCCAAGAAACTTTCCATCATTTTTATTGCTAATGTTTACATTGTCTATCTGAACCTGAATTGCATTTGTAGATTTGCTTCCGAATAGGATGTAGTAGGTCTTTTCTATGTTAAGTGTTAGTTTGTTGGTTGACATCACAACAGCATCACAGTCCGTGAGAATAGCCTTGACTCAGACGACAGCTCAGCAGACCTTGACCTTGACTCGTCAGCCTCTGTCAATTCTGACTGGTTAGCACCGTCTGGCATAATAGCTGACCGCGCAGTCTCCCCCATTCATCTCGGAGGGGGACTATCACCACCCCCCACTCCCCCTAGTCCTCTCCCATCACCCCCACCACCTCTCTCTCCCTCTCCCCCACCTGCCCTAGAAATTCAACCTCAGCTACTGGATCGAATTGATAACTATAATGGCGGCTATGTTCGGCTTTCATTCTCCATACCAGAACATGTTAACACGTCCCCAGGACCCTATCTGAGTACATACAGTGATTTTTTCATTACTGAGATACGATCCCTTTTCTCCCCACAACACCCATCACTCCTAATTTACCCAGACATCACTCTAATTGTGCGGAATTTAAATGTACAACAAGACGGGGAGGAGGAGGAGAATCTATTGGATCCTATAAATAACGATGGCTTTCCCATACGAGGTGAGGGGCGAACAATAACTCTAGAGGAAGTAGATACACTTATTGATTTTTGGGCTGACGAATTGACAGGGAAAATATCCCAGTACCTGGAAGAGAGAGAGGGCTCTAATGTCTTGGTTGAGCGGCTCACAGGGTTTTACATTAACTGTGGTCTGATTGAACACCCGATAAGATTAGGCTCACATGTAGACTATCCTGAAGGCTTGCGTGGAAAAAAATTGGTTTTCAATCCAGAGGGAGAGGCTGATATTTGCCTTATGCAGTGTGTTGCTGCTTATAAATGTTTAGCTAAGGGAATGCGACTAGGTAATATCCGCGCTGGATCTGTGAATGCTAGTTGGTGTCTCAGATACATTAATTGGCCAGCAGATATCAATTCTGCAGTGACGTTTGAGGATATTCACAAGGTAGAAAAAATGAATAAAGTCAGTATATTCATCTATTCACTAGAAAGAGATGAAAATGCTAGACGACGACAACGACACTACATTACACTAGCTAGGAAGGGAAGAGGGGGATATACAGATGTCATACCATTGCTGATGTTGGAAGCTCAACACTTAGTATTAATTAAGGATTTTAACCAATATATACGTAATATGCGCAGCAATCCAGATCGCATCCCAAGTCATCACAGCTCTTGTCATTGTTGTATGATATCACTCCCTAGCAGATCGCATGCAGAGTCATGAAAGTACATGCAAAGTTCACCAGACTCTCAAATTTTACCCGCCAGAGAGGAAGATTAATTTCCGTAACTATGGACGGGGATATGGTCCTAGTCACATGTGCTTTTATGACTTTGAGTGCATGTTAGACCGCTCGAACCCTAAGGGAATGATAGAATCACGTCACAATGCAGTGGCGTATGCGTATATCATCATTGACAGACAGATGAATATTGTTGAGAATGACACTTATTTGGGTAAAGATGCAGTCAATCACTTTGTAACCACGCTAGAAGCGTCATGGGCTAGAATCAAGAAGGGGTTAGTATCCTATGAACTTCACATGTCCCAGCAACAGCAGGCAATATTTGAAACAAAAACTGCCTGTGAACTCTGTGATGAACCTTTTAACGGGGATGATGTAATCAAAGTCCGTCATCACGACCACACAGTAAGATTCCACAATTATCAAGCAGCTTACTGTGATAGATGTAATTTGCAGTGTATAAACTCATACAAGTTCCTATACACTTTTTCCCACAACGCTTCCTATGATTTAGGAGTGATCCTAAACGAGATGAAAGATAGACCAGGAAGTGAAATAAATATATTAGCTAAGGATGGATTTAAATTTATGAAAGTTGATGTGAACAACTTAAGATTTTTGGATAGTTTAGCCCTTCTCAACGGCTCGCTAGGAAGAATAGCCAAGGATCATATTGATAGTGGGAAACCTACCACATTCACTTTGGCTATGTTAAAAGGGGTAAATAAAGCGGCCATCCCAAAACTGCTCACGGGTAAACAATCATTCTGCTATGATTATTTATCCTCTATGTCTGTGTTAGATGAACCACACCTTCCTTCTCGTGATAAGTTTTACTATACACTAAAAGACGAAGAGTTGTCAGAAAAAGATTATAAACAAGCCTTAAAAATTTTTGATTTGGCTAAATGTCGCAACATAGGGGAGTATCTGCTCCTATACCTCAAAGTGGACACAGGATTGCTAGCTGATGTGTTCACAGTCTGGCGAGATACCATGCTTGCTCTCTACAAATTAGACATTTCCCACTACATTTCTTTACCCTCATTTGCTTGGGATGCATTCTTGCTTAAATCGAAAGTTGAACTTGATGTTGTGTCAGACCCATTGTTATATGATTTACTTCGTCGGAATCTCCGAGGTGGGTTCACCAGTGTGACGAGACAGTACACGAATGTGGAGAACCGGCACACAGGCTTAGATCTAGGGGAAGATAGTAGCTACATCATTTACCTAGATTTTAACAGTCTTTACGGGGCGTGTATGACTGAAGTGCTCCCTCGTGGTGGGATTCGGAAACTGACACACAATGAGCGTGACGTGCTGCTAGAGCGAGGCTTGGAGAATATCCCATGTGACGGGTCCAAGGGATATTGGGTGTTGTGTGATACACTGCAGGTCCGACCGGAGGTAGCTAGGTATACAGACGAACTGCCCCTAGTTCTTTCCCATACTTGCATTACCGAGGAACACATTTCCCCCTACAGTAAGAATATTCTTACAGAAGAAAGTCGCGGGCTGCCTAAAAACAACACTAAATTAATTGCTTCTCATCTTCCTCAGAAAGACTACCTCGTTAGTCTGGACTTGTTACAGTTGCTCATGCGCATTGGATTAGAAGTAGCTAAAGTTCACGAAATCTACGAATTCGAGCAGGAGAGCTACCTTAAAGACTTCATTGAAACCAATGTTCGTGAACGTGCCAGTACCAAATGCGCGATAAAAAAAAAGGCTTTCAAACTCGTATCAAACTCTATATATGGAAAGAGTCTCACAGATGTATCTAAATATGGGAACAAACACTATTTGGTCACAGATCGTAGACAATTCCTGAAACATGCTCGAAACCCGTTCTTCAAGCGGAGTCTTTTGTTAAGTAAGGATCGTGTGATATGTACTATCAAGCAGAAGTCTCTCCTAGTCAACACTTCTACGTATCTGGGTTATCATATACTTCAAATTGCTAAGAGGCGTCTCTATGAGTTCTGGTATGATGTTGTCAAACCCGCGTATGGCGATAAAGCAAGTCTGTTATATACAAACACAGATTCTTTCATCATTAAACTGGACTGTCAGGATGTGTTTGAAGAGTTGAATAAGTCTCCTCTCTTCGACTGTATGGATTTTAGTAATTTTAATGACACACATCCATCCTACTCTAAAGCGCGAGAAGGTGAACTAGGATTGCTCAAGTCTGAAATAGGCTCTAAGATTATTAACCAGTTAATTGCTCTCAGACCTAAAACATATTCGTTCACCACACATGATGGAGAGCACACTTGTAAGTGTAAGGGCGTACCATACCACCTACAAGAGAAACTCTCACACGACTCGTTTCAGCACACTCTTGAAACAAACACTTCAATCAGGTTTGTGTCGAGATCTATACGCAACGTGCAAGGAAAGATTTGTACATGTCGCAGTACCTGCAGAGGATTGTCAGCATTTGACGATAAACGCTACATTTTAAGCCCCACACAGTCCCTAGCGTATGGTCATCCTGATATTCCCAATAACAATGATGATGAGATGGATGTAGAAGTGGGAGAGGAGGAGGAGGAGCTGGAAGAAGTGTTTATGGAGGAGGAGGAAGTAGAGCAAGCACAGAGACTCTACCCAATATTCCGTCCCTGGAGCAAACGCGATGCTACAGCTCAGAAATTATTCAACCCTCGCTAGATTTTATGTTGTACAATTGTTAGTTAGTATTAAGATGGATTCCCCATATGACTAGAACTTTGTATACTAAATGAATAGGATGTTTAATATTATTGTTTGTGAACTGTAAGAACTATGATTAGTTTTAAAAATGTTGTTGCTGTACATAAAATATGTGAATAAACACCTGTAAATGACTATGTTTGTATAAATACCACCACATTTCCTTAGTTTTTAGCAGTCTTAACGAAGCATTAATCATGGACAGTTCCTATGATATAATCCATGAGGAACATCTAGATATTTTCAGAGAACCATCTCGTGTTATTATTGCTGGTTATTCAAACAGCGGAAAATCCTACTTGTGCAGTAAACTTGTAAGGAAGTATCAACACAAGTTCTCCTCAATAATCATATGCGGAGGAGGTTACTCTGAATTACGATCAGATCCACAAATTAAAGGGAAGCTGATCGAGCATTCAACCATTATTGATCCTGTGGAAGAGCGAGTGGATAATGACTCGCATATCTTAGTAATCTATGATGACCTTTTTACAGAGTCTGCGAATTCAAAAATCGTATCAGACATGTTTACTAGGGGCAGACATTTCGTGGTTTCCGTCATATTGATTACTCAAAATATATTTTTTCCTGGTAAATATTCGAGGAATATTAGTTTAAATGCTTCTGATTTGATATTGGTTAAATCACGAGATCTGTCACAAATTGAAACACTCGGACGACAAATATTTGGGAAACAGGATTCAAAGAAATTTGTAGAGTTATATAAGCAAGTTATTAGCCAACCCTACGGCTATTTGCTAGTAGATTTGGGCTCGAACACTCCATCTACGATAACATTACGCGGTAATATTGTTCACGAACTGCCCTATGAGATAGTTTACCAATGGTGAGCAAAAAAGATGTACTGGAACGAGTATATAATGACCCCTCATCTAGCGGGGGGCTTGGAGGGGTACAGAGGTTGCATAAGCCGCCAAATTAATTAACTCTAGTATAACTCTAGCCGATGTAAGGGACTATCTGAAAAGCTCTGACTTCTATACGTTGCATTATTTAAAACCACATAAATTCCCTCGGCGTCGGGTGTTAAGCCCTAAACCACGACTATTTCAAGCTATAGACTTGGCCGAGATGAGTTTATTGGACAAACATAATGACGGAGTGAAATATTCACTCGTATGTGTAGATATTTTCTCCAGGTACGCCCAAGTAGTACCCTTACGCGCTAAGGATGGGAAAAGCACCACTAATGCTCTAGCTTTAATTCTAGATTCACCTCATTCTCAGGGAGTGCGCAAAATTAATTCTGATCGAGGTGGTGAATTTTATAACGCCACTATGAAAAAAATGCTGGCAGCAAGGAAAGTACAGTTATATAGTGTATTTTCTCAGGAGACTAAGGCTTCAATCGCTGAGCGGTTCATACGTACTTTAAAAGGCAAACTTTACAAGTTTATGACGGCGCACAACACTTTAAAATACATGCAGGCTCTACCAGATATTGTGAAAACATATAATTTAACCACACACAGAGGATTGAAGGGGAAAACACCCACGGAGGTGCACGCTCTATCCTCGCCCAGCGAACACGCCAAACAATTTGATTTAATGTATAAAAGCCCGAGCAAATCAAAGAGAACTGTCATTCCTCGATTGAGTGTTGGTGATACAGTACGCATCACTCTATCTGATCGCATTTCCAAGTTTAAGAAAGGGTTTAAGCAGCAGAACACCCGAGAGATATTTACAGTTACACATATTGATCGGAGACAACACATCCCTTTATACTTTCTAAAAGATCTGAATGGGGAAGAAATTGATGGTCACTTCTATAAACAAGAATTAACACCAACACATTTATCTCAAACCTTTAATATTGAAAAGGTAGTGGGGCAACACAGAGTCTCTGGCAAGCTTCAGTATAAAGTTAGGTACGCAGGTTATGATCGATCATTCGATCAATGGATTGATGCTGCTGAGATATTACATTTATAATGAAGAAGCCCTTAGTTTATAAACACAAGGAATTGATCCAACTATTATCAAAACTTCAGTATTCCTCGAGAAAACAGTTGATTGAAAAATTGAAGAAACCACATTTAAATTGTTTATCAGAAATTTTTAATAACTTTAAAAAAAAAAAAATTGCCCGTGCCTGACAAGGTCGTTAAAAAGATGAAAAAATATAAATTGCTTATTCGGTCACTAGCCTGTAAGAAACCTTCTGTGTCAACTAAGAAACAGATATTAACCAGCAAACGAGGAGGCAGTATTTTATTTATTATTTTACCGATTGCATCTAGTTTAATTACACGGTTGTTCAGTAAGTAAAGTAAAATGAAAGCCTTTTATCTCGTACCTCGTAAAATAGTGGACAACCGGAAAGCTGCACACAGCCCTGCTTACCCCACTGTGAAAGCTGTTGCTCAACATCTTACTGTGAAACCACCACCTCCTCCTCAGTTGCATACCAACCCTTCCATAAAACATTTAATAGATTTGAAGTTGAAAGTGCGAGATCATGAATATGCAAGATCCTTGCTAAACCATTATGATGTTACTGGAATCGTTCGTTGGGATCTGAATGGAAATGTATTGGCTCCAGTATCTGGCATACATATAATTAACGACATTATACATAAAATGACTGTGCTTAAATCTGTTTTTTTACCGGATAAACTCCCCATTGCTCAACTGTTTTTCACACTATCATCTACACCACGAGATTTATTCCGTAATACTACGGCAAGCAGTCAAGTGTATGAGGCTCCTTCTGTTAAGAGAAAGGCAACTGCAAAGATTGATCCTCACAGTAAAAGGAATGTTTCCTGGTTCGTATATTAACAGGTGAGTGTATATAAATGTGTATGTAATGTGTAGCTAGCTTTACTCGGCAAAAAGCAGTCTAAGGAGATAGAGCGATGGACACTCACGTGATATACGCCACCAGCGTATCAGATAACACATTTATTCCCCAATAACATCCCCGCATGTTTCCAAAATCGATTGTTTAACCAGCTAGAATTAGATCCCAGGAGGAGTTATGAAATGTGTCTACAAAAATTACTCCTCCCCACTTCCCATTACGTTATTAAGCGTGATAATCCTGAGGCATATATACGTGTAGGGGTTATGTATGAGAAAGTTGGTGAGGGGAAATACATGCATTCAAAGCATTTATTATCATCTGATGTTTTAGCTGGAACTATAAAATAAATTAATACCACGATTAATACAGAAATAGAGGCCATATTTTCAAGTAATGCTAAAAGGAGTTTTTTTTAGGAAAGTCATTAAAACAATTTTCAGCTAAATATGGAACGCATTTTATTAAATATGATTCTTCCTCCAATCGAAACAAGTTCACTACTGTGATTAGTGATGAGAATATCAGCTCTGCAACGGGGCATAAAAACATCAGTAGAGTTACATTATCATTTGGAACCGCTTTTGGGAAAGTGTTGGGCATAGTTCCAGAAATAGAATATGACTTATTCGCAAAACGTCAGTATGCCTCGAGTGTAGTTAACACATGTCTATTCCCGCCAATGCCTATAGGAGGAGTTGATATTCTGTGTGTTTATTGCGATAAAATCTCTTCTACTAGATATGGAAACCAGTCTGTAAATATTTTGGATGTAATCTCCCTAAATGGAAGTGATAACAGCAACAATAAAAAACTATATGTGCGTCTTAACACCAACATGATAGACAGCGTCAGCATCACTATTAGGGATCAAGATGGTAACCCAATACATTTTGATGAACGTGGGTGCACCATAGCAGTCTTGCATGTACGTCCCGTTGCAGGAGGTATATAACACCAACGCCTTCCCGCCACTCCTCATTCGTCTGAAACAAGCGGAGAAATGCGTGTCCACTTTATTCCCCCCTCTGTTGAGGAATTATACATTCTGTTAACCCCTCCTAGAGGTGGGGGGACTGATGGTATACGGATTTTCAACAGCAGTAGACGTTATACGCGTGGAGGAGGAATATTTTCCTTTTTAAGCGGGATAGCGCGTCGAGCAGCGCCCTTTATCATGAGGACTCTGGCCCCGGCTGCGCTTAGCTTGTAGGCAGAACGTACTAGACGATATTAATAATGACAAACAAACTTTCAAACAATCTATTAAGAAATGCGGAGTTGAAACATTGAAAGGAGTGGGGAAGCCAATGATAGGCGGAAGAGTGCAGAAAAAGAATAAACAAACAAAAAAATTAGTAAATATCAAACGTTTTACTAAAGCGAAATATAATGATGTGTTGTCATAACTTCTTCTCACTCGGTTGGTGTTGTCTAAAGCGCGAACATGGCCGGATATAACGCTCTGGGCCTCCAGGTGCCATTAGAACACTATACAGCTGCTGTTAGTGAAGCCTTTCCTAAAGTATTTTCCCCTCGATTGGTAGAATCAACAATTGCCAGCAGACAAACGGTGGATGTATTACCTGTGAATTCTGGGGTCAATAATAAGTTTACAGACACCTATCTGGAATTCATCATCAAGGGGGTGAATGGCCAACTGGTGGATTTATCATCTATAGCTTTGGAGTTGTCTATTGATCTAACCGAAGAAGATGGAACAACACCTTTAGGAGATGCTAAAAACGTTTCGTTGGTGAATGGATTATCGCAAACTCTATTCAAATTCGCTATTGTGTATTTAAACGAAACAGTAGTTGAAACCAGCTCATTATTCTCATTCTGGTCGTACGTAAAGTTATTATCTACGATTTCTGGGTGTAAGGCTAACCTCTATGATAAACTGTCACAGTTTTTTAACCGCGTCGATCCTGGTAAAATTAAACCTGGTTATTTCACTAACGCCTCGGCTGGTGAGAAGCAACGGATGACTGATATGAAAACGAGTGGCGTGAATACTTGTTTTAAACTAATGCTGGATATCACATCAGTTAGTGAATACGTTTTGGATAATGTGGACATCAGGGTGCAGCTCGAACCTCAACCTGATAAGTGGCTTATACTCAGCGATAATGAACACGCTAATTTTAAATACAATATCAAGTCTATACGTCTATGGTTGGATCGGGTATTGCCGTACCCTGAAGGATTAGTAGCTGTTAAGAAAGCCATGGTGCAGAACAACTCTCCTATTACGTATACTTTTAATAAAACTTTATACAAAACGTATATATTGGGCACAGGTCAGCGCTCGATAACAATGGACCAGCGGACTGTTATACCAGAACATTTATATATGATCATCCTTGATATGGAGGCCGTGTCTGGTGCATATAATCGCGACCCGCTTTATTTGGAAAACTGCGAGCTTAGTAAAGTATTAATATCGCAGAATAGCACTAATATTGTCAATATTGGGTGCGACTTCCCTCAGAACTGCGTCAAGCTGTATTACACTGCATTACAAGCCTTAGGCTTCGATAAGGACAATATATTGTCTTATGACACATATGTGAATGGTGGAACCATACTGGCCTTTAATTTACAACCTGAGGAATCTCAGGTTGTAAAAATCTCACAGCTGTAAAAATCTCACAGCTACTTGAGCACTACGACAAAGTCACTGAGGCATTAGAAGAGAAACGGAATGCTGATGTGATATACACGGACTTCGCAAAGGCTTTCGATAAATGTGACCATGGCGTGATAGCACACAAAATGAAGTCAATGGGAATAACCGGTAAAGTAGGACGCTGGATACTCAGTTTTCTGTCAAACAGGACTCAGCGAGTAACTGTCAACCATATAAAATCTAGTCCAAGTGCAGTGAAAAGCTCTGTACCTCAGGGTACAGTCCTTGCACCGCTGCTTTTCCTTATTCTCATATCAGATATAGACAAAAATACAAGTCACAGCTTCGTATCATCCTTTGCAGATGACACAAAAATCAGTATGAAAATTACCTCGGCTGAGGACATTGAAAAACTTCAAGCTGATATTAATAAAGTTTTCGACTGGGCATCAGAAAATAACATGATGTTTAACAGTGATAAATTCCAGGTACTCAGGTACGGCAAAAATGAGGACCTTAAACATAATACAGAGTACAAAACACAATCAAATGTACCCATAGTAGGAAAACAGCATGTAAAGGATTTGGGAATAATAATGTCTGACGACCTAACGTTTAAGGAGCATAACCAAGCAAATATTGCGACAGCCAGAAAAATGATGGGATGGATTACGAGAACTTTCAAATCCAGGGATCCCATCACAATGGTTGTACTCTTCAAGTCACTTGTGTTGTCCCGTCTTGAGTACTGCTCAGTACTCACTTCCCCCTTCAGAGCAGGAGAGATTGCTGAAATAGAGGGAATACAGAGAACATATACGGCACGCATAGACGCAATAAAGCACCTAAATTATTGGGATCGTCTCAAAGTCCTCCAAATGTACTCACTAGAAAGAAGACGAGAGAGATATCAAATAATATACACCTGGAAGATACTGGAGGGCCAAGTACCAAATCTACACAGTAAAATAACAACGTACTGGAGTGAACGACATGGAAGAAAATGTAGAATAGAACCAGTGTAGAGCAGAGGTGCCATAGGCACAATCAGAGAACACTGTATAAACATCAGAGGTCCGCGGTTGTTCAACGTCCTCCCAGCAAGCATAAGAAATATTGCCGGAACAACCGTGGACATTTTCAAGAGGAAACTAGATTTATTCCTCCAAGGAGTGCTGGACCAACTGGGCTGTGGTGGGTATGTGGGCCTGCGGGCCGCTCCAAGCAACAGCCAGGTGGACCAAACTCTCACAAGTCGAGCCTGGCCTCGGGCCGGGCTTGGGGAGTAGAAGAACTCCCAGAACCCCATCAACCAGGTATCAACCAGGATATAGATGACACCATCCCGATTGAAAAAAGTGGTAATCTGCGGATCGCTTTGGAATTTAAACGCGGTGTGGCTAGAAATAAAGTCATTCTAGTTTATGGGTCTACAACAGGTGTGACTAGCATTAACGCGGATCGTCGCGTTATTTGCGATACGCGAGGATAAAATACTAATATGAATTGTTTGAAAATAAATGAGGCTATCAGAAGTAATTTAGGTGATAAGGTAAACTATCTAGGATGTTTCCTAGCTGATGACATAAGGAAAATACTGACAAAAATACATAAAAAAAGACCTGTGGTGTTCATAATCAACACTCTGGAGTCTGGTTCTCGTAATAAAATAGGGCATTGGATAACATTCTATGTAAATAAGGATGAAGGTAGAAGCGAGATAGTTATACTAGACAGCTATGCCAATCCTGCAATAGGATCTTATTCAAGATATTTCGAAGAGTTTATGTCTTACTTCCAAGACTATACCCTATATATTATGAAGAAAAGGATTCAATCCTTGAATAGTTACTTCTGTGGGAATTACGCCGTTTATTTTGTCTATCATTTTTCCAGACTTGGATTAAAATGCTTCACTTTGATGAAGCATTTAAATATGGTCAATTTTGCAAGAATGATGAAAAAGTGTTGAAATTCAGTTATGCTCAGATGAAAATGTCTGTGTGTAAGCAAACATTCTGCTTAAACGGTACTGATGCTGAATGTGAAACGTTGTGTGACGAAGTTGGCTAGGATGATAGTGCGTTGAGTAATACTTTATGTTAGGATTGAATGATGAACATAATTACGTCTGTATTTATGTTTACAACATTGACAACAACAAAAAACTTATAACCTTTTTCCCCTTTCTACAGATTGACTAGTTGACTAGCGTGCCTGGAAGGTTCGATGGAGTGGATGAATGACTCCCAATCTGTCTGTCTACTACCTAAACCCTTTCTACAGATTGGCTGGTTGACTAGCATGCTGGGAAGGTTCGATGGACTGAATGAAAGCCTTTCCCCATCTGTCTGCTAGCTAAACCAGCAAGAAAAAGTATTATTATTATTATTATTATTATTATTATTATTATTATTATTATTATTATTATTATTATTATTATTATCGTTGTAAATCGCTTAAGTGTTTAATAAAAGAAATAAATTTATATATAATGTTTTTACTTTTCCCTCGTTTATTGCTCTTAAAAAAAAAAAAATGCTATTTGGGCAAAGAATGATGATGTTGTTGCCATGTTGGTCACGTTACGATATAGCTTACACATATTAACAGAAATAATACTAAAGGCTTTGCACAGAACAATGGTTGATGGTATGGTGAGAGGAGGGGAGGAGGGGTGGGAGTGATTGATGGTTGGCAGGTGAGGGCCTGCTGGCGGAAGTAAGAACATCGCCCCTCCTTAACGATTCCGCAGTGTTGGGAGAGGCCTGTTGGGGTGAACATCTCCAGACCACTCTGAAGATATTGAAAATCTATTAAGGCAAATGGACCACATCCCTCATGCTGGATTCTGCTCTCTCCTACCCTCCTCCTCTCACTTCCGGCTGTGTGCATAGCTCCAAGAAAATAATGGATGTCAAAAAACCACAAATGACCCTAAGCACTCTCACGCCGAGGGGAAGCTCCCCTCACCCTTCCAACACCCCTCCCTCACCCCTTCCCCACCCTAAACAACATATCCGCCTATGTTGGGACCCCTCACACATACACTCAGCCTCTACATAGCTTTACTTACTATCATCTTTAATCAAAACTATTATCTACACACAGGATTAAGTCTACGGCAAACACACATACATATTTAACTACTCTTACACGCGTCCGACACGCCACAACTTCCGGGAAAATCCCCCAAAACCCCTTGCGCACGGTCGTAGTCGCAGGGGTCCCACCTGGCCAGATGGTGTGCGCGGTTCTAGTCAAAGGGGTCCCACCTGGCCAGATGGCGCATGTCGCTCTTATCCTCAACTTCACTACTGGTAGGTTCGATATTGGTCTATAGTTGTTTATGTCTGCCGGATTACCTCCTTTATTAACTGGCGTTACTCTTGCTTTTCTAAGGATATCAGGGAAAGTATGACACTCAAGGGATTTGTTGAACAGCAGAGCTATAGGTGGCGCAAGGGCATGAGAGGTGCTCTTGTATACAATGGATGGGATTTCACTGATGTTCCCAGCTTTGGTTTTTAGTGAGTGTATGATGGACACAACATCTGTCGGGCTGACTGGTGAAAGGAGAAGAGAGTTTGGATAGCTGCCTGAGAGATATGTGTTTGAGTCTGTGGGATTTTACTGGCAAGGTTAGCACCAATCGATGAAAAGAAGCTATTAAATTCATTCGCCATTTCTAAGTCAGATGACAGTGTAAGGCCATCCTTAGAGAGTGTTATCTGGTTGTGGGAGTGTTGTTTAGTTCCTAGGATATTCGAGATGGTATTCCATGTGCTTTTCATGTTGCCTTTTGCTTCTTTGAATCTAGTCTCATAATATGAAAGTTTTGCTTTTCTTATGATACTGGTAAGCACTGATGAGTACCTTTTAACTACTTCCTTTGTAACTAGGCCAATCCTAAATTTCTTTTCATATTCAAGTTTTTTGTTGATTGATTTAATTATGCCACTTGTGAGCCACGGGTTATTTTTTCTTTTATCAGTTACTTGTTTGGTAAGGAGGGGACAGTGAGTGTTGTAGAGGCTTAGAGTTTTGGAGAGAAAGAGGTTAGTTGATGAGTTTATATCCTGTGTATTATTAAATTCATATTCCCAGTTAATATTGTGAAGTGCATTAGAGAGATTGCCTAAAGCTGATTCACTATGTAGCCTGAATGAGAGTTTCTTGGTTACTGGTGGTGATGTGTCAATGTTTGCTATGAGGAAAGTAGGATAGTGGTCAGTTGTTCTGTCATAAATTACCCCTGATGTAAGGGGAGCTGTTATATTAGTCCATAGGTAATCCAGGGTAGTGGCAGATGTTTGAGTGACTCGGGTGGGCTTGGTGATTGTGGGGATTAGCATACAGGAGTGCATGCTGTTACGGAAATATTCAACTTGAGGGTTGTTTTGAAGACCCAGGTCAATATTGAAATCACCTCCCAGAATGATGTGATTTTTGTTGAGATTGTTATTTATGATAAGATTCCTTACATTGTCTGAGAATAAAGCTATGTTGGTATTAGGAAATCTATAGATGGCACCGATATTCAGGGAGGATTTAAGGGATTTACTGCAGAACTTGGCAAAGGTATATTCACAATAGTCGTCTCTATCACTAATAACACTATTGCAAATGAAGGTATCTTTGTAATATATTGCTGTGCCACCTTTTTTATTAGGCCTGCAGTTATGAATGGCTTTATAACCAGCTAAATTGTAGAGTTGGGTATAGTCATTACTTAGCCAAGTTTCCGTTAAAATGATGAATGATAATTTAGTACCTAGTGCTGTAAGTAGTGCATTTATATCATCAAAATGTTTACCAAGTGACCTTACATTTTGGTTGTAAACTGATAAGCAGGTGCTATTTAGGAGTTTATTTTTTGCAAGATTTGCTGTGTAATACCTGCAATAATGATGATCAATGTGCTGATTTGTGTGGATATGGGACAGAAGATTTTGATCAGGATCAATATCAGTAAGCATATAGATAAAATAATGTCACGATACAATAAGATAAACAATTACAGGAACAGTTAAATACTAAATCTGCAGTAAAATAGAAAGTAATTATAGCAAAACACAACAATACAATAATATAACAATACAATAAGAGCTTACAAAGTATTAAGTCTACTAAAATTAGAGGATAATTATAGCAAAACACAACAATAAATGCAAGTAAACAAAAGAATTGAAACAATTAGAGGTAGAATAAAGGTCACTAGATAGCCATGGAGGATACACAAGTTTGGTGGAGAGAACAAAAAATCAATAGAGACTGTCAAGATGAAGATATAAAAAATTTGACAAATGATAATTGTAAAGTAAAATAATCTTAGAGATAATACATTTTATTTAGCTTAGTTTTTAACCTATAATTAGTATGAACTTAATTAAGAGAACAAAATGAGATCAATAATTGATTTCAATAAATGACATAATCAATCAAATAAATCTCAAAATAAACAATACCCAAATTTGTAGCAAATTAAATGACAAATTCCTTGGCATTCTCATTGACCACAAGCTGAATTTCCAGGGACACATTCTAAATATATCAAAAAATGTTTCAAAAACTGTTGGCATTCTTTCTAAGATCAGATATTATGTACCCCGCCCTGTCCTGGTGACTCTCTATTACTCCCTCGTCTATCCATATCTCAACTATGGTATTTGTGCTTGGGGTTCTACTACCCAAAATCATTTACGTCCTCTAATTACTCAACACAAAGCTGCTATTAGGACAATATCCAACTCTGGCCCCAGACATCACTCGGTACTCCTACTCAAATCTCTGAATATGTTAGATATAAAGTCACTGCACATTCTCTCATGTGTATTATACATATATAAAACGCTGAACTGTAATGCCAATCCTGACCTCAAAAGCTTCATAGAAGGTTGTAACAGAACCCATGAGCACCACACCAGAAATAAATACAGTTTTGATATTCCTAGAGTACGACTTAATCAAACTAGAAATGCTCTACAAATCAAGGGGCCCAGAATGTGGAATGACCTTCCCAACCATGTTAAAGACTGTACCTCTCAACCAGTTTAAGGTAAAAACGAAGCTATACCTAATAAATTCCCTGTAACCTACCTTACCCCGCTATTGTCAACCCATGTCTGTTTTTTTTAAATGGCGCTCTTTGTCGACAGAATTGTTTTTGTGCTGCTTTTTCAGCCATGTTCCCCCCTTTTTTATCTCTTTTTTTATTTGTTCTCAACTCATTTTATTCTCTATGCTCAATTAGTATTAAGCTTTAGTCATTTAAGTTTTTCATGCCCGAAACGCTTTGCGTAATAGTGGCTTTAGGCATCGTATGTATTAGCCCTATCTATAAATCCATCACTCTTTGTAAAATCTATTGTATGTATGTACCTTACCTAAATAAACATTTGATTTGATTTGATTTGAAGTGCTCTGACTGGGTCGAATGAAACTATGGTGAAGAAGATAATCAACTTCCTCCTGGATGATACGTCGTTTCTCGGGGGGTCACTCGATAAGGGTGTGGCCGAATTGGAGTTATCTCTGTCAGTTGAACATCACGAGTAATGAGAGGTATCTGAGTGGGGACCTCCCCAAACAAGTTGGAGAAGGTCTTCAAAAGTTCCTGGAACTCTGCTCTCTGCTCATCCTGCAAATGACACAACAATTCTTCCCCGGAACTGGAATTAGATAAAAGAGGATTACCATCTTCCCCTACAACAATAGTCTCCTCAGGGTTTACCTCCTCATTAACATAAGTCACAATACTGGGCCCACAATAAGCCTTCAAACGATTCACATGCACAATTATTGACTGACGGGTATGTTTGGGGTTACTGACTCTATAGATAAGTTCACCGAGACGTTTTACCACTCGATAAGGTCCTCCAAACTTGTGTGACATAGAAGTTTCCATACGAGGCTTCAAGACCCTGACCCTAAATTTTCTGATTCAAAAACTCTGAGTTTGGTCTTGAACCGCTTATCATGCCGCTCCTTCATTACCTGTTGTGCCTCGCCCAAATGTTGTAACGCCAACTCCTTCGTTCGAGACAGCTTGCTCTTCACATCCTTCAGGTATCTTTCACTCTGCCAAGCTGTTACATCTCCCGACATTTTCTCCTGCAACATTTTTAAGGGTCCCCTCACCTGATGTCCAAACACAAGATCAAATGGGGAGCAGCCTAGGGCAGTGTGCAACCCGTCCCTGCAGCAAATAGTACAAATGGTAAATTGTCATCCCAATGTCTGGGTGAATCTTCCCCGGTTGTTTTTAACATCTGTTTGAGGGTTTGGTGAAACCGCTCGATTCCCCCTTGACTCTGAGGATGGCAAGGACTAGAGAAGTTATGTTGAGTTCCAAAAGAACTACAAAAAGTTTTAAAAGTTGTGGAACAAAAATTGCTTCCATTATCAGTTTGAATGATACGGGGCATACCAAATAATGAAAAGACCCGTTCCAAGTGCTTTATGATTATAGAAGCCTTAATGTTACGGAAGGCATATGCTTCAGGGAACCTGGTGGTCATATATAGGATAGTAAACATAAACATATTTCCTGATTTAGTTTGGGGTAAGGGGCCGACACAATCCAGCACCACATGTGTAAAAGGCTCCTCTGGCACTACAATAGGGTGTAAGGGTGCTCGTGGAACAGTCTGGTTAGGTTTACCAACAGCTTGACATACAACACAATTGTGATAATATCTGACCACATCCTTTTTGAGTTTTGGCCAATAGAAAAACTTACATATTTTATGATACATATTGGAAATCCCTTGGTGACCTCCCATAAGGTCATCATGGGCAGCTTGCAATACCTGCTCCCTATACTCCTTGGGTATGACGAGCTGGGTCCTAGATTCACAATCATCTGATAAGGGAGTTTCTGGTGGTCTCCATCGTCTCATCAAACATTGATCATTGAAGTAGTAACCCGTGCTCTCATCCAAGGTATCAATAGTGTTAGCTGCTTCTGTATAACATTCAGCTAGACTGGGATCAGTACTCTGCAACTCGCTCAAGGTCTGGGACTCAACAGCTGGAGCGAGCGGGCAAGGAACTGGTACCTGGGCCACCTCTTCCAGACCATCATCCTCTGGGTCAGAATAAATTAGGGCTTTGGCACCAGCCTCACTCTCGACATCCAGGTGAGCTAAGAATGTATCCTCAAGGTTCACCTCCACCTCTCTGTCTGAAGGGGTCCTGGCCTCGAAAACATCCACCTTGGAAGTCACAGGATTTACCTCACCCTGCTTACCCATGGATCTGGTCACAACACAGGCTGGATAGATGACACCATCATCCGCATTCGGTTGAGCCAGCATACAACTAGGGTTAGTAAACATGATAGGACACTGTCCCACTAACTTGACACTTGTCAAAATCATTACCCACAATAACATCAACCCCAGGGATGGGCAACTGCTCACTAACTGCTACAGTGCACCAACCTGGTGTAATAGTTGACTTCAGGTGAATTTTAACTAATGGTACACGCTTGACATGACCTCCAATACCTTGCAATAATACTACTTCACCAGTGTCTTCTGTGCTAACATCAGCAAGAGCACGGTGAGAAATTAGACATTGGGAAGCACCAGTGTCTCTCAGTAACTGCACTGGCTTCCAGCTTCCACTGGTACAAAGTAAGGTGCCCGAATATAGGTACGGTTTATAGTTAGTCATCCAATTGGGCATGACTGGAACAACATTAGAATTAATTGCTTGCAACCTCCGTCTCATAATCAGACCGGTAGGTCTCAACTCAGGGTGCAAGGAATAACAGGAATTAACCACATGACCTCTTCTCCTGCAATGTGTGCAATATCTGCCAGTGGTTGAAACAACCGAACCAACTGCAGGTTTAGACACTACATTATTTGAGGGTGACAACCCTGTCTGCTGTTTCTCAATCTTTGGCTTTACAGGAGAACAGTTCAGGGGAGTAGGGGAGTTACCTGGTCTGGCATGGAAAACATGAGATTTAGGAACATGATAATTACTCATAGAATTATAAGTATTTGATTGTGCTCGAAAAGGCACCTTAGTGAGTAATTCGTGTTCGTCTGCTAGCTTGGCTAGTTTCATAATGTTATTGGTCTGTTTATGTTCAGCTATAAACAAGGATAATTTCTCTGGTAGATAACCTAAAATCTCCTCTGTCACTATGAGGTTTCTCAGAGTTTCAAAGTCTGTAATGGAAAGTGCTTTTACCCATCTATCAAAATGAGTAATTATAACTCTTGCAAAATCAGAAATGGTCTGATCATGTGCTCTCTTTATACATCTAAATTTCTGTCTATGGGCCTCTAGGATCTGCTGGTATGCATTTAAGATGTTCTGTTGGACAAATTTAAAATCAAAAGAATTAGCAGCAGGAAGAGATGCAAAAATTTCCTGGGCTTTCCCCTTAAATTGTCCTGGCATAATGGCAACCCATTGATCCACAGGCCAATTCATACAGACTGCTAACTTCTCGAAATGCAAAAAGAATATTTCTGGGTCCTCCTCATTGAATTGAGGCAACTCTACATTTTTTCTAAACTTTAAAGAGCTATCAGTACTATCTGTATGATTACTAGTGCTACCATGCCCTGCTGCAATTCTCTGTTCCTCTAGTCTGTTATTATTTATTGCTATACTTTGTTGAATTTCCAATTTCTGCCACCTAACTTCCTCTAGTTGCAACTAAGCTTCAATTCTTCTTCTCTGTGCTTCTGTTCCACTTGCTTTTGTTGGTTTTGAGCTTCAAGCATCTGCTGCTGAGTCTTCAATTCAAGTTTGTTTTTGCTGGTTCTGAGCCTCCAGCATCTGCTGCTGAGTCTCCAACTCCAGCTGTTTTTGGCGATTCTGCATCTCCAACCTCTGTTTCTCTGCTTCTAACTTAGCCATCTCTAGCTTAGATTCCATCTCTAACTTTAGAGTTGCCACCTGGTCACTTGACTCTTCTTCTAACTCCTCTAACCACTCCTCGTAAAGTTTCTCCTCCACCAAGTGTGTGACAATGACTCTTACTAACTGAGCCTTTAACATTCTCCTGGAAACTGTCAGCTTTAATTTATCAGCCATGTACAGCAACCCAGACTTTTTCAAGTTTTTAATTTCACCAAAATTTGGCTGCTCCACCAACACAGCAACTTGTTCCTCCATTGTCAGCTTAATTAACACAACTAGCAATTACAACAACACTGAAGGTTTGCTTGGCCCCTGGCACAAGCTGTACACTTACCTCAATCGTAAAGTGTTGAGAAAACTTCCACAAGTAGCACAGAATGAACAGAAAAATGGTACACAGGCTTGGTTAGGTATCACCAGTTAACCACACAGTACATAGGAAGGCATTAACAATTTATAACATGCGCCACTATTTTGTACATTAAAATATGGGAATTAATGCTCCCGGACATAGGCCCTCATTTTGTTATGTCCCTTGACCTCTGGGTATGGTTCCTCTGTTGCAGTGGTTAGAAAATATATAATAATACGGCTTTGCCTACTTAAGTGTCTAGGGTAAATGAATCCACTACTTATTTAATAAAGCAATATACTTAAAGTAAGGGTAACAAAGAACATATAAATATATAAATGGAACTACAGGACAGCCAGAAATATTAATGCATCAGAATACAACACAATATCATTATACAAGCACTGATCAATACATTAAAACTTAAATGGATAGATGGGTATGCACATAATAGTCTAACCAGGAAATCAACAATGTTACTGAACAATAACAGGGACCACAGACTTAGCTCCCAACACGTCCACGCCAGCCAGTTCCTCCCACGCGACTGCTTTGTTTGAGCATTCATGGCGTGGCGTCTACAAGTTACTAACTAAAAAAGCTCACATGAAACCTCTAGATACTCTGCTATCAGACTCCCTCATCTATCCATATCTTAACTATGGTATTTGTGCTTGGGGTTCTACTACCCAAAATCATTTACGTCCTCTAATTACTCAACACAAAGCTGCCATAAGGACAATATCCAACTCTGGCCCCAGACATCACTCGGTACCATTACTCAAATCTCTGAATATGTTAGATATTAAGTCACTGCACATTCTCTCATGTGTATTATACATATATAAAACGCTGAACTGTAATGCCAATCCTGACCTCAAAAGCTTCATTGAAGGTTGTATCAGAAACCATGAGCACCACACCAGAAATAAATTCAGTTTTGATATTCCAAGAGTACTTCTTAATCAAACTAGAAATGCTCTACAAATCAAGGGACCCAGAATGTGGAATGACCTTCCCAACCATGTTAAAGACTGTACCTCTCTCAACCAGTTTAAGATAAAAACGAAGCACTACCTAATAAATTCCCTGTAACCTACCTTACCCCTCTATTGTGAACCCCATGTCTGTTTTCTTAAACAACGCTGTTTGTCGACCTATTTGTATTTGTGCTGCTTTTTCAGCCATGTTTCCCCCTTTTTATCTTTATTTTCATTTGTTCTCAACACATTTTATTCTTTATACTCATTTAGTATTAAGTATTAGTCATTAAAGTTTTTCCTGCCCGAAACGCTTTGCGTAATAGTGGCTTTAGGCATTGTATGTACTAGCTCTATCTATAAATCTATCAATTTATGTAAAATCTCTTGAATGTATGTACCTTACCTGAATAAACATTTTATTTTATTTTATTTTATTTTATAGTAATACTAAAGAACATAATTATAACTAACTTATATGCCTATAACACTGCTAAGGTGTAAATAAGAAATTAAGTACAATCAATAAACAGGAATAATTACAAGGGTGAATCAGTGACGCTAGCTGGATACACTGCACGCATTACTGGAACATCCCAAATATGGTCATCCCCCCATGAGACGCCACGGTCTCCCCCCACAGGAATGAACATGCAATAGCATTAACAAAATATTCAATACAGGCACACTACAGCATGCTACATTTAAATCAAACATAAATATACTGGAACACAACTGGATACAACTGTGTTCTATTTAAATAACCGAAAGAAAATAGTTGACATACATATTTATCACAATGAATGTTAGAATCAATTATAAGGATTCGTAACAGGGACCACAGAAGTGCGTTCCCTGGTGGAATGTGAACTGTGCTCTGGCTGTCCGCTGTAAGCGAGTAGCCTGGAAGAGACACCGCCGCAGGCAGACAGGCTGATTCTTTTCTTTTGTTTCAGAAGGCGAGCGCGGTGGCCCGTAGGGCCATCCATACAGCTAAGCATGAATGTTGGAAGTCTTATGTTGCCACCATTACGTCCGAAACTCCTCTGCCGCAGATCTGAAAGCATGTCCGCAAGATAGCGTGTAAGTTCGTTCTCGATGTCTCGCCGGTCCTTTACCTCCGTGGTTCTCTTGTGGCAGACCCGTTGCAGGTCGCGATCGAAGTGGGTTCGCACTTTTCTTCTGTTAGCTATGGTTCTCATCTTCCTCAATCTTTGCTTCTTTGAAAACCTGTCCTTGAATCTCATCCTTTGGATTCCTGCATCCATCTCTGACTTCCCTATAATGTTCTCTTCTCTCTCTCTAAATTTCAGTCTGCCCTGGCCCTCTGCGGTTCTATGGCGACGGGCTCCGATGGCATTCATTATGAGTTTTTTTTTTTTTACCATCTCCCTCCGTGCACGTCTCAGTATTTACTGGGTCTGTATAATCGGGTCTGGGAGTCGTCGTCAGTCCCTGAGGACTGGCTCGATGCCGATGTCCTCCCTGTTCAGAAACCTGGGTCTCTTGGGACATCCCCTAAGGACTTTCGCCCTATTGTCCTCACGAGTTGTGTCTGCAAACTCTTTGAACGTATGATTAACGTTCGTCTGATGTGGTTCTTAGAATACTATCACCTCTCCCTTCTCAATATGGTTTTCATAATTGCCGCAGCACAACAGATGTCCCGGTGAACTTGGAGGTCTTTATTCGTACTGCTTTTGCTGCGAAGACCTCCGTTGTTGCCGTCCTTTTTGACCTGGAAAAGGCTTACGACACCACTTGGCAATATCATTTTCTATCTCAACTTCGTTCTTTTGGCCTTCGTGGTACTCTCCTTCTCTTTCTCCAAAGCTTCCTCTCTTGTCTTTCCTTTCGAGTGAGGCTTGGTACCACTCTCTCTTTCTCTTTTCAGCAATACGAGGGTGTGCCCCAAGGTAGTGTTCTGGGCACTACTCTTTTTCTGGTTGCCCTCAATGATCTTCTTTCCTCTTTTCCTTCTCGCGTCTTCTCCGCTCTCTATGCCGACGATCTTACCCTTTGCTGTCAGGGTGATAATTCGTTTATCCTTCAACGGTGGCTTCAACTTGCGGTTGATGCCGTGTCGTCTTGGGCCCACCGATCATGGCTTCCGGTTCTCTACGTCTAAAACTTGTGCTGTGACTTTTACTCGGAGCTGGAGACTAGCATCTTCACAACAGAACTTTATGCTATTCTCTATGCCCTTCGTCTCCAGCTTTCTCGTTGTCAATCTTCCTTTGTGGTTGTCGTTGACTCTTGTAGTGATCTCATGGCTCTCGGGTCCTTTAATCTGGTTCAAGCAGTGGTTGTCAAGATTCAGCATTGGCTGTTTCTTATCTCCAGTAAATTTAAGTCAGTTGAGTTTTGCTGGGTTCCCAGCCATATTGTTGTCTCTTTAAATGAGAATGTGGACGCTGCCGCTAACGAAGCTGTCCACTCTTGTCTCATCTCCCATAAAGGTATTCCTTATTCTGACTTTTACCCAGTTATTCATTCCTCCATCCTTACCCGTTGGAGGGATTGTTGGTCTTCTGTTATTGGTAACAAACTGCAAACTCTAAGGATAGTGTCTTCTCATGGCCGTCCTCCTACCACCGTAACCAACGATGGGAAACGGCTCTGGCAAGGTTGTGTATTGGCCATACATGCTTAACTCATGGTCACTTAATGGAGCGCCACCCTGCTCCTTATTGTCCAAATTGCATTGTCCCTCTTATGGTCGTGCATATCCTTGTTGAAAGTCCTGACTTCCAGGACGACCGTGTGTCTTGTTTTCCGACTGTCCCTCGTGGTCGCTTGTCCCTCGAAAGAATTCTTGGGGAATCGGATGCTTTTGATATCGTTTGCCTTATGCGTTTCTGTTCTTGTATTGGCATCCTTTGTGATATTTAGCGCCCTCTGATTATTCCGCACATTTAATGGTGCTACATAGCCTTCCCGGTTTGGTGCCTTCTTTTGATAATTACTTACTTGAAAAGAACTAGGGATTCATGAATGACAACATATTGTCCAGGTACAAAGTTCCCACCAAACATATTCGCGTTATCTAAACGTGCTAAAAACGACATTTCATTGTTTTGGGCACTTTTTAAATTACGTTTAATTTACATATTTTGAGAATTTGCAAAGGCGAGTATAAAACGTGAGGTGATACCATTTAAATAAAACGTGTTTTAAATGTCATGATAAAACGTTTTGGAACAAAGTTTTTAAAACGTTAATTCTAATTATAAAATATTAAATTTATTAGGTACAATTATCTTTAGTGCATTTAGTTAGAGAGAGAGAGAGAGAGAGAGAGAGAGAGAGAGAGAGAGAGAGAGAGAGAGAGAGAGAGAGAGAGAGAGAGAGAGAGAGAGAGAGAGAGAGAGAGAGAGAGAGAGAGAGAGAGAGAGAGGAGAAATAAGAGAGAGAGAGAGAGAGGAAAAATAAGAGAGAGAGGAAAAATAAGAGAGAGAAGAGGGAGGGAGAGATAAAGAGAAAAGAAAGAGAGAGATAAAGAGAGAAAAGAGAGAGAAGGGAGAGAAAGAAGAGAGAGGAAGAGAAAGAGATAAAAAAAATAGAGAGAGGGAGAAGAAAAGAGAGAGAGAGAGAGAAAAGAAAGAGAGTGCGAGAAGAAGAGGAAGGGAGAAGAGGAGAGAGAAGAAGAAGAAGAGGAGGAAAGATAAGAGAGATAGAGAAACGAAGAGAAGAAAAAGAAGAAGTAGAGAGCGAAGATGAAAGAGAGAGGAGAGAGACAAAGAAGATATAGAAAAGAGAGAGAGAGAGAAGAAGAAGAAAGAGAAGTAGAGAGAAGGAAAAGAGATAAAACAGAGAGAGAGAGAGAGAAGACGAAGAGAGATAGAGAAGAGAGAAGAAGAAGAAGAGAGAGTGAAGAGAAGAACAGAGAGAGATCAGATCGAAGAAAAGAGAAAGCAGAGAGAGAAGAAGAGGAGAGAGGGAGAAGAGAGAAGAAAAAGAAGAGAAGACTTGAGAGAGAGAGTGTGAGAAGAAGAGAGAGAAGAGAAAATGGGAGACAAAGAAGAGAGAGAGAGAGAGAGAGAGAGAGAGAGAGAGAGAGAGAGAGAGAGAGAGAGAGAGAGAGAGAGAGAGAGAGAGAGAGAGAGAGAGAGAGAGAGAGAGAGAGAGAGAAGAGGAGAGAGAGGGTAGAGGGAGAGAGGAGGAGGAGAAGAAGAGAGAGAGAGAAGGGAGAGACGTAGAGAGAGAGAGAGAGAGAAAAAGGAATGAGAGATAGAGAAGAGGGAGAGGAAGAAAAAGTGAGGGAATAGAGGGAGAAGAATAGAGAGTGAGAATGGAAGGAGAGAGAGAGAGAGAGGAGAAAAGAGAGAGAGAGAGGAGAAAAAGAGAGAAGAAGGAGAGAGAACACAGAGAAGATGAGAGTGAGAGAGACAGAAGAAAGAAAAAGAGAACAAGAGAGAGAGAGAGAAAAGACAGAGATAGAAGAAGAAAATGAGAGAGAGAAGACGAGAGAAAAGATAAAAAGAGAGATAAGAGAGAGAAGGGAGAGAAGAATAGGGTGAGAGAAGAAGAAGAAGAAGAAGAAGGGAGAAAGAAGTGAGAAGAAGAGAGAGATAGAAGAAGAGGGATAGAAAGAGAGAGGTAATGAGAGAGAGAGAGAGAGAGGAGATATGGCTAGTGGTGGGATACCATGGACAGGCTGGAGAGACGATCCTGTGAGACCTACAGCAGCCAGAGTGGCACTGACTGCCAGCATGGCCTCCCCTACCAACCGTTTGACCACAGGCCAGGCCTGGAACTATAGTATGACACTCCAGGACTTAGGCACCATCTTACCTACACAATACACACAAAACAATGCCCACCTATAAGTACGTCAATTCAACACACACACACACACACACACACACACACACACACACACACACACACACACACACACACACACACACACACACACACACACACACACACACACACACACACACACACACACACACACACACACACACACACACACACACACACACATACACACACACACACATCTCCTGTCACATCAATCTATCTCCTGAGGCACATATAAATAGGATAACGACACCTGCGTACTCTACACTAGCAAAAGTTAGAACATCATTCAGAAACCTAAGTAAGGAGGCATTTAGGGCGCTTTACACTGCCTACATGAGGCCAGTCTTAGAGTATGCCGCCTCATCATGGAGTCCCCATTTGAAGAAGCATATAATGAAACTGGAAAAGGTTCGGAGGTTTGCAACGAGACTCGTCCCAGAGCTACGAGGGATGGGGTATGAGGAGCGCCTGAGGGAACTGTGCCTTACGACACTAGAAAGAAGAAGGGAGAGGGGGGCATGATAGGAACGTATAAAATACTCAGAGGGATTGACAGAGTGGACATAGACGAAATGTTCACACGGAATAGTAACAGAACGAGGGGACATGGATGGAAGCTTGAAACTCAGATGAGTCACAGAGATGTTAGGAAATTTTCTTTTAGCGTGAGAGTAGTGGGAAAATGGAATGCACTTCAGGAACAGGTTGTGGAAGCAAATACTATTCATAATTTTAAAACCAGGTATGATAGGGAAATGGGATAGGAGTCATTGCTGTAAACAACCGATGCTCGAAAGGCGGGATCCAAGAGTCAATGCTCGATCCTGCAGACACAACTAGGTGAGTACACACACACAGGGAATTGAAAGGAATTGATAGGGTAGATAAAGACAGGCTATTTAACACAAGGGGCACACGCACAAGGGGACACAGGTGGAAACTGAGTGCCCAAATGAGCCACAGAGATATTAGAAAGAACTTTTTTAGTGTCAGAGTGGTTGACAAATGGAATGCATTAGGAAGTGATGTGGTGGAGGCTGACTCCATACACAGTTTCAAGTGTAGATATGATAGAGCCCAACAGGCTCAGGAATCTGTACACCTGTTGATTGACGGTTGAGAGGCAGGACTAAAGAGCCAGAGCTCAACCCCCGCAAACACAACTAGGTGAGTACGCGTGTGCACACAGACACACACAGACACACACAACACACACACACACACACACACACACACACACACACACACAGGTGTGTGTGTGTGAAGAATGAAAACAGTAGAATGTGAAAATGTGAAGATGTGAAGAAAAATGTGAAGAAAAACAGTAGAAACAGCACCACTGAAAATAAGTGTTGAGTACATCGTGGTATTGTGAAATTGTGGAGCCGAAATTGTGGAGCCGGAGTGACCTCACCACTAGTGACCTCACCAGCTGTGACGCGGGACGTAGCGACCTCACATCTTGACCAGCCGCGTGGAGTACTTTCTTGCCTGTTTGTGCTGCAGATTGTGCAAGGTATTGTGGAGTGCCTTTTTGGCTAGGTTGTTACTGCAATGACAAGATCAGGAAGGGGTTCAAGGTCAATCACCAGCAGGGATGAGGAGGAGGACAGATTTATAAACAAATTAATAGGGAAATTTGTAGAGAGAAGGAGCGATTGGATGGAGGATCTAATCCAAGGGATTAAAAGCAAGTTATTTCAGCAAACACAGGATGCGGTAGAGAGGCAGAAACAAGAACTTATGCTCTATATTCAGGAAGAGATTAGGAAGGTATTATAGTCTGTGGGTTGGTTGGTGTTGTCGTCGTTGATCCTTCTCTAAGGACAACCCAACCCACAACTCGGTAGAGTGTTTATACTAGGAGATCACCCTTGGCGCTTTTGGCTCTTGGAGAGGGGCTCAACGTCACACGTTTAGGAGATGCGGCTCCAACACTTAGCCTCTTTGTCACGTGCACACACCCACTCGAGCCGCTGTGACTCCCCACTCTCTCCTTATCAGATGTGATCTCCTCAATCCCCTATGACTTACTAGTATTACCTTCTACCCTGTCCAGAGCAGTGGTTCTTGGTTCTTTCTCTCTCTCCTTCTTTACTACCTCCTGGGAAGCCTCACTAGGACAAGGGCAAACACCAGCAAATTGGGATACATTTACTGGACAAAGCACATACACGATACATACACACATATAATAATAATGAATCCTATACTCTATAATATTACAATCAGGTTGCACTCCAACACCATCAGAACTCTATTATCAGTTTATCAAGTGGTATCCTATCTCCTGGTTCACCACCTGATACTATCAACCACCTCAAGTTGATCAAGTCTACATACACTGTTGCACCATCAGCAAGATAATATATATATAGAAAATCAGCATTTGAATGCAATAACATATATCAGTATAAAAGTTCATTGATACACAACAATGATCAATCGATCACTGTCAGTCCTGGAACGCATACATCTGTAGGTAATCCAGCCTACGACTGTAACTCTAAACTTCAGTATAAAACACTCCTTGACATAAGAATGCCAACAATCACTCACCTCTCACTGCGTCTTGCACACTAATGACAACCAAACACTATCAACTCCCTACAAGTAATCCACCAGAACTTCCCCTTCCACCTCTGGAAGTTCACTACCCTGATATCTTCAGGTTCTTCCGGGCTTCTTCTTCTTCAGGTTCTACCAGGATCCTCTGCAGCTCCTCCAGGCTGCTATCAAGAAGTTTCCTTGAGCAACTACGGTGCTTCACCCTTCTGCTAGGTTCCTCCACAGCTCTCTTGGCTGCTACACCATGAAGTTTCCTCAAGCAACTATGGTGCTTCTCCACCTCTACAGAAGCACGTGACACTCCTCTACACTGCTTCTCACAGCTCGAGGTCCTTGCCTCCACTACCTTGGAGTCTCATCAGTTACTGTGTCTGTGCTGGCTTCGAAGTCCTCAGCAACTTCTTCCCCAAAGACAAACCTGCAACCCATCGACACTCCAATAAAAATGTTTCCCCTTTCACACATTAACAAAAATATTCACACAATATGTTTGTCTCCAACCTCTATCTGTCCTCTATATACAGTGAGAGTGGACTCCCCCGTTTTGGGCGGGTCCATACTCCACCTCGCCTGGCGGCGGTCCTCACTCGCTGGGAGGGTCTTCCTCCGTCAGGAGCCGGGCTCCCTCAGTCGTCTGTCAGAGCTCAGAGGGGACGGATGTCGCTCCGTGTTCCTCCCTCTTCACTCTCCTATTTCAGGCTTTCTGCCTTATTAAAACATGTCTAACTTATAAATAAACATCGCTACTGTTGCTGGGCACACGACCAACTACAAGCAACCACTATGAACTGGCGTATATCGTGCTTACCACAGATTATCTGGTCGAGGGCGCTTTCCCTCTGACGGCGTCTGGTCAGGGCGCTCCACACAGCCCACGAAAATGCCTCTGAGCAGCTTATTAAACTCTCCTCGCCGTCCAAGACTTGAGACCACAACGTTCTCAGCTCAATTCCACAGCTGGCACGTCTGCACACTTCTCTTCTCTTAGAGATATATCACTAGGGGTTCCCTTCTGACGGGAGCTCAAACGGAGCGCGGCTTTCCCCTGCGATGTCTGGCACTCAAGTGAGGTCAAAGCCCTCCCAGAAGCGAGCCTCACGCCTCCAGCAAAATGTCCACATCTCCTAGCCAGTCATTTATCTGTTTTCTTCTTCATTGCCGATAATCTCAAACTGTTATACATATCCAAGCAACTATTTTACATATGTCTTATCACCTCAATATTTGCTAGACCTTCTAATCAGGTCAGGCTTGCTGAATAACTCTCAAGGAGGGAGACTCGTTTCTCCTGTAGGCTGAGATCATAACAGAAGGGAAGAGAGGACTGGGAGAGGGAATGTGCTTGGATCACAAACGAATTAGGAAGGATTAACAGCATGGCTAAGGACAGAGGATTAGTGGGGGATGGGTTAGTGACTGCGGTTGGGATGGAGAATCCCCAGGGGACAGGCTACCAGCATGACAATGAATTACTGAGGAGACGGTCTAATATATTACATGGATTATTCGAATCTGGGGCACCAACAAGACAAGAGAGAATAGAGACGGAAAAATATGAATTGCATGAGAAATTGAGATGTATTGGAGCAGGAATGGCAGAACACGAGGTGGATATCAGCCGGCGGGTTGGACCTTACAATTGTACCAAGAATAGACCTGTTCTGGTGCAATTCTCCAATGAGGAGGCTGTGGAGTACATAATGAGGAACAAACATTTACTCAGAGGAAGTGAAACCCATTACAATGTGTTTATAGAGAGATTTATGACGAAAGATGAGCAAATAGCCCACAAGAATAGATGGCAACATCGACACCGAACTAGCCTCTCAGGTAGTCTCACCTCCCAGGTCACATCCCAGGTCACCTCCCAGGCCACCTCCCAGGTCACCTCCTAGGTCGCATCCTCCCCAACTCAGCCCTCCTATACCTCCCCCCTGCCTCAGCCCCCCAAAACCCCCCCTGTCCCTTCCACATTTGCACCTCCCCAATGATTCCCCTGCCCCTGCTACATCACACCTGTCAATAACCCCAGTGGGTCAAGCCATGCCCTTCCCAAACCCACCTTCCCATCCCCCTTCCCCTACTACCCCTTCCTACTCCCCTGCCCCTTCTACCCCATTGACTTCAATTCCATCTACTCCATCCCAGCTTCCACTGCACCCCTCTTCCACTCACCCCCAAACCCCACCCAACCCTCACCCCTCCTATGCACCTCCAGCCCACATTTAACCCCCTCACCTTGTGACCCCCTAACACCTTCCCCCGTCTCCCTCTTCCCCTCTTCTACCCCAAAACCCCCACCTACCCCCGATTCCCCCCTAACTAATACACCCTCTCTTCCACTCCCAGCACCCATGCTCCATTCTCCTCTCAGCCCTCTGCCCTCAATATCCCTCTCCTCCCCAACCTCTCAACCTCTATCTGACTCTCCGTCTCACTCTATTTCTCAACCCCCCCTATGCTATTCAGACCCCTAACTTTCAGACCCATTATGCCCTTCCTTCCCCTCTAGATGCCCAGATCCCATTCGCCTACCAGGCACTCCCAGGCACCCCCCCATTCACCCCCACAACCCCCACTCGCCCCCAGACACCCCCCAGTTCCCCCCAGACCCCTGGTGAAAGGGGGAACTCTGACACCTGAGTTTCCAAGAAGAGTCTCAAGGTTTGGTACACCAATGCTGATGGGGTAGCTAATAAAGCAGAAGAGATAAAAGAAAGAGTTAGTGAGGCAGACCCAGACATAGTGGCAATAGTGGAAACTAAAATAAATGGCATGATCTCGGATGCAATCTTTCCAGAGGGGTACCAGGTGATAAGAAAAGAAAGGACACAGAGACAGGGAGGAGTGGCACTCCTAATAAAGCGGAAATGGAAGTTTGATGAGCTGGAAAATCCGGGTACCAATGAAAGCACAAGCTTCATACATGGAACTCTGACAGTAGATGGGAAGAAGATTGTAATCTTGATACTCTACAATCCCCCACCAAACAGTAGAAGGCCCAGGCAGGAGTACAAGGACAGCAACAAGACATGTATAGATGAACTGCAGAGGGCAGCAACTATAGCGCATAGAATGAGAGCGAAGCTGCTGGTCATGAGGGAACTAAATCACGGAGAGATAGATTGGGAAACGAGGAATTCCCATGGCGGAGAGGAGACCTGGGGAGCGAAGCTGGTAGACGTTATTGACAGGAATTTCCTAACACAGCATGTGAAAGAAGATACGTCCGGGAAAGGAGACTTGATTACAGAAAAGGGGACTACAGAAGGATAAGGGACTACCTGGGAGAAGTGCAGTGGGAGGAAGAACTTAGAGGAAAAACAGTACAAGGTATGATGAACCAAGTCATATGGAAATGCAAGGAGGCTGAAGAGAGATTTATTCCAACAGTAAAGGAAAAAGCAGGAGGGAATATAATAACCCATGGTTTAATAGACAGTGTCAGGAAGCAAAGGTGAGAAGCAGGAGGGAGTGGAGGAAGTACAGAAGACAAAGGACAGAGGACAACAGGATTAGATGTAACAGAGCTAGGAATGATTACATTAACATAACACGAGTGTCGGAAAGAAATTATGAGAATGATATTGCAGTCAAAGCGAAAAAGCAATCTAAATTACTACATAGCCAAATAACAAGGAAGATGTCGGTAAATGACCAAGTGACAAGACTGAGGAAAACAGAAGGGGCATATACAAAAAGCGACAAGGAAATCTGCGAGGTACTGAATGCAAAATTCCATGGAGTGTTCACAACCGAGCCTGAGCAGCTCCCATTGTTAGAAGCGATTACCCTAGATGAAAGACTATCAGATATAGAGGTGACAGCAGAGGAGGTAATGAAACAGTTGACAACACTGGATGCAAATAAAGCTGTTGGACCAGACAAAGTATCACCGTGGATACTTAAAGAGGCAGCGCAGGCTCTCAGCGTGCCTCTGGCAATGATCTTTAATGAGTCACTTATGTCGGGAGAATTGCCCAGATGCTGGAAGGAGGCAAATGTCGTACCGATTTTCAAGAAAGGTGATAGGGAGGAGGCACTTAACTACAGACCCGTATCACTGACAAGCATCCCCTGCAAAATACTTGAAAAAATAATTAGGCTAAGACTTGTTGAGCACCTGGAGAGCATTGGGTTTGTAAACAAGCGCCAACATGGGTTCTGGACAGGGAAATCATGCCTAACAAACCTTTTAGAATTCTATGATAAAGTAACAAGGATAAGGCAGGACAGAGAAGGCTGGGCAGACTGCATATTTCTTGACTGCTAAAAGGCCTATGATACAGTACCACACATGAGACTGCTATACAAACTTGAGAGGCAGGCAGGAGTAAGCGGAAAGGCCCTAGTATGGGTGAAGAACTACCTAACAGGAAGGAGCCAGAGGGTAATGGTAAGGGGCGAGAAGTCGGACTGGCGAACAGTAACAAGTGGAGTACCTCAAGGATCGGTGCTGGGACCAATCCTCTTTCTAATTTACGTAAATGATATGTTTACAGGAGTGGAATCATACATGTCAATGTTTGCAGATGACGCAAAATTAATGAGTAGAGTTGTGACAGACGAGGATTGTAGGATCCTCGAAGAGGACTTAAACAGGTTGCAGAGATAGTCAGGGAAATGGCTACTGGAGTTTAACACCAGTAAATGTAAAGTTATGGAAATGGGATCAGGTGACAGGAGACCAAAGGGACAGTACACAATGAAGGGGGAACAGCCTACCTGTAACGATTCGAGAAAGAGACAAGGGAGTGGATGTGACACCTAATCTAAGTCCTGAGGCACATATAAATAAGATAACGACAGCAGCGTACTCTAAACTGGCGAAAACTAGAACTTCATTCAGAAACCTAAATGAGGAGGCTTTTAGGGCGCTTTACACTGCCTACGTGAGACCCGTCTTAGAGTATGCCCGCCATCATGGAGCCCCCACCTGAAGAAACACATAAGGAAATTGGAGTAGGTTCATAGGTTTGCGACGAGGCTTGTCCCAGAGTTACGAGGGATGGGATATGAAGAGCGTCTGAAGGAACTGAACCTTACTACACTAGAGAAAAGAAGGGAGAGAGGAGATATGATAGGGACATATAAAATACTCAGGGAAATTGACAAAGTGGAAATAGATGAAATGTTCACACGTAATAATAACAGAACGAGGGGACATGGGTGGAAACTGGAAACTCAGATGAGTCACAGAGATGTTAGGAAGTTTTCTTTTAGCGTGAGAGTAGTGGAAAAATGGAATGCACTTGGGGAACAGGTTGTGGAAGCAAATACTATTCATACTTTTAAAACTAGGTATGATAGGGAAATGGGACAGGAGTCATTGCTGTAAACAACCGATAGCTGGAGAGGCGGGATTCAAGAGTCAATGCTCGATCCTGCAAGCACAAATAGGTGAGTACAAATAGGTGAGTATACACACGCACACACACTTTTTCACCTCACTTCGTTGGAAGACAGAAGAGTTAGGGGGGACATGATCACCACATTTAAGATTCTTAAGGAATCAACAAGGTTGATAAAGACAGGCTATTTAACACAAAAGGCACACGCACTAGGGGACACAGGTGGAAACTGACTACCCAAATGAGACACAGGGATGTTAGAAAGAACTTTTTCAGTGTGAGAGTAGTTAACAGATGGAATGCACTAGGCAGTGATGTGGTGGAGGCTGACTCCATACACAGTTTTAAATGTAGATATGATTGTGGTGTTTGTGTGTTGCTGAGGAAGTCTTGGTTGTAGGGTTGATATAAAGCCATTGCTTGGTTACTGACTTTAATACTTATAAACGATTACATGACTAGTAGCTACCAAGCTTGGTGGGCGTCCTGTATGCTTTCTTGTTTACCTCTCTGCTGGCGTTTGAGCCGCAGCACATACAAACTGATGGTACCGTTTTCTGTGAGCATGACATCCTTCCTTTTCTTTAAAAAGAATGAGTACAGGATGTCTACCATGCTTGTAGCACAAAGCAAAATTATTGACACAAAGTAAGTTATTAACATATCAAGAGATATTGCATACATTTAACATTAATTAAGCACACAAAGAATTTAAACAACTTAATCTTTACCACTCAGGATTTCAATGTAAAAATACATATGCAATGTTAAACAAAAATGAAAGAAACTGTAATACAAAGTTACAAAATATTGAATGAGAGATCTGCATTATTCAAACAATATTAAATTTAATTTAACATAATCAGTAAAAACTTTGCATTACATAAGAACACAATTAATCATCAAATCGCGTAGGGCGTTTAACATGACGTTTAGGACGAGAGTCCTTAAATACAAGAATATCCCTTGATGAATTGTTTGTTGGGTTATAAGTCATTTTTTCTTTTTCCTTTGTACGACTTTGCACTTCATCATTTTCTACACTAGTTGGAATCACTTTGAAATGAGCCATATTACGTGTTATACTATGATCTCTATTACTCGCTGTTACCATAGTTCCTTTTACACTAATCAGTTTATATGGTTTTGTATCATACGGCATATCTAGCTTTCCCTCTTTTTTCTTTTTAACTAGAAGAGTGTCTCCAACCTTTATGAATTGTTCCTTTGCACGTTGATCATGAGCAATTTTCATTTTGCCCTTGGCTAGTGCATCCTTCTGAGCGAGACGTGTATCCGTTACCTCGGCTGGCATGACAGATAGTGAGATTCTCATAGGACGTCCAAATAAAAGTTCACCAGGCGACTTGCCTAGTGTTCCATGTGGTGTTGCACGGTAGTTCCTGAGAAAAGCATACATAGCTTGTTTCCAGGATCGTCCTTCGGCATGAGCACAGCGTACCGCTTTCATGAGAGGTTACATGAATCTCTCGACTTCTCCATTTGCTTGAGGATGTAGTGGCATCACACGGCGGTGTTTGAATCCAATATGCTCAGCAAAGTTGACGAAGTCTTGTCCATTGAATGGCGGTCCATTGTCTGTCTTGACAACTTCAGAAATGCCAAAGTTTGAAAAGATCTTGTCGAACTTCGGGATGACAGCCTTTGCAGATGTGGAAGTGATGATTTCTACTTCTGGATAACGTGAGTGATCATCAATGACTACCATCAAGTACTCTCCAGTCGGTAGCGGTCCGCAGAAGTCCATCGATACTTCCGTCCATGGTGCAGCAGGTAGTGGTGAAGGTTGTAGTGGTGTTGGTCTTGAAGTATCCACTGCAGCTTGGCAAGGGACACAGGCATCATGCATATCCTTTGCTTGACGATCAATGCCAGGAAACCACACCTTTTCTCGAAGCAGCTGTTTGGTCCTAACAAGACCTTGGTGTCCTTGATGTGCAAGCTTCAGAGCATGCTGCTGGAGAACTGCTAGAATGACGATATGAGTACGTCGCAGCACGGTGTCGCGTTGTTGCGTAACACTTAATTCTGTCTGGATGCGTTCAAGTGCTTTGAATGCATCTTGGTCAACTCCTGAGGGTGGGATGCGCAGAAACTTTTTCTTAGTCAATGCATCCACTGTTGCTTGCAGAGTTGGGTCCTCTAGGGTTGCAGTACGGATTTTATCAAGAGTGAGAGCCTTAGGGACTGCATCACAGGTTACAGAGTGTACATATTCCACGGCAACTTGCTTGCTTGGTGATGGTGAAACTGTTGGCAGGATGTCGACTGATGTAATCAGCGGGATTGCCTGCACCCGGCTTGTATTTCACCGTAAAGTTGTATGGTTGCAGACGAAGAGCCCATCTCTCAATGCGAGCTGGTGGTTTGGACTTTGGATTATTGAAGATGGTCTCCAACGGTTTGTGGTCAGTGACTATCGTGGTGAAGGGTGCACCAAGCAGATACACATTGAAGTGTTCACAGCCCCATACAAGAGCAAGAGCTTCCTTCTCTGTCTGACTGTATCGTTGCTCAACATCTGTGAGAGAACGGCTGGCGTAGGCAATTACTATTCTGGAATCTGGTTGACCAGGTTTGTGTTGAGCTAAAACAGCACCTAAACCAACAGGACTAGCATCCACCGTTAACTCAGTTTCCATTGATGGATCAAAGTACGCAGCAGTCGCATTCTCTACTAGTGCATCTTTCACAGCATCAAATGCATTTTGCTCGATATCGCTCCAGTACCATGATGCATTTTTCTTCAGGAGCTCACGTAGAGGCTTCGTAATGGTAGCAAAATCTGGAATGAAGCGAAAACAGTAGTTTGCCATTCCCAGAAAACTATGTACTTCAGTGGATGTTGAAGGAGGTGCAGCATTCTTTATATCTGCAACTTTCTTAGGCTCTGGAGACAGACCTTTGTCACTAAGTACATGTCCAAAGAATTCAATTTTATGTTGATTGAACTCACACTTTGCTCGGCTTAGCGTCAGATTTTTGTCTCGTAGGCTTTGCAGTGTTGCACGAAGTGCTTTGTCGTGTTCAGCTTGGGTACGGCCATAAACAATGATGTCATCAGACATGTTGTCAGCATTGGGTATATCTTGCAATACCTGGCTGATGATGTGCTGGAATACCTCGACAGCACTGTTAATACCAAAACTCAGGCGCTTGTACCTATACAGACCTCGATGTGTCGTAAACGTTGTGATGAAGCGACTCTCATCATCAAGTTCAAGCTGATGATTGCCCTTGTTTAAATCTAACTTGCTGAATACAGTTGCACCATTCAGGCGGTATATCATATCATCTACAGTGGGTGTAGGATGGCGTTCACGCGTTATTGCCTTGTTGGGAAAACGCATGTCCACACAGATGCGTATCTCATCTGGATTCTTTGGCTTTGGTGGAGTGACAATTGGGCTTACCCATGGTGTTGGGCCTGTTACTGGTTCAGTGATATCTAGTTCGATCAGCCTATCCAGTTCGGCACTGACTTTCTTGCGAGTATGGAATGGCTGTCGGCGATGTGGTTGGGCAACTGGAATTACATCTGGGTTGATATGCAGATGTACTCTGCTATCAGTATAACAACCTATGGATTCAAATCGATCAGAAAATTCAGCAACAATTGCATCAACATTGTTTGCAGATTTCACTGCTACAGCATTAGAAAGCTGAAGTAGCCCCAATTTGGTTGATGTCTTGTAACTGAGTAGAGACTCCTTTGCATTCCTAACAACATGGAATGTAGTAGTGAGCATTGCATTCTTTGACTTAATCTCTGCAGTGAAAGTTCCAACTACTGGCAAGGCTACCTTTGAAGCATAGGCAGTGGCTTTATCATTATAGTTTTCAAGCTTTGGGAACTGTTTTTTTAAATTTCTCATAGTGGCACTCAGCAATGGTGTCAATGTTTGATCCAGTGTCAATGAGAACTTTGAGACAAATACCAGCAATGTATACTATAGTCTCTGGGTTGTTTGGATGATCATTCCATTCTGTGATTGCTTGTACTCCATAAGTATAATTACATTCACTGTCATCTGAGACTGGTTGTAATGAAATGTTGTCTTGTACATTGTTAACATTCTGGATATGAGGTGCAATATTGCGTTTACCACTTCGACCCCTATGACCTGATGCTCGTATAGTGCTTTTATTCACTGACTGTGGTTTCTTTAGTGCAGACCGACACATAGCACCAAAATGACCTAGTTTTCCACACTCATAGCTCTTCTTACCTTGAGCAGGACAAACATTATCTTGATGTGGGTAGTCTCCTCCACAATTGTAACATTTATTGTTGACACCCTCTGATGTGAGTCGTTGTGATTGCTTGAGTCTTATTCCATGACTCCAGGTGTGATGTGGTTCTCAGCTCAATTTGCTGTTAGGTTTGCCATGATATCTTCTTTGATCACGGTGTCCTCCCTGAATCTTACGTACCTCATCACTGTTAGTAACAATGGCAGAACCGTTGTTGGCACTGCACTCCATGACACGAGCATCACGTGCAGCATCTTCCATTCGACGAGCCATATCCAATATCTTGGTAAGAGAACTTTCATCATCAGCAAGTTCTAGAGCTCTTCGACGAAGACGTGTAGATGTGCCTGTCCCAATTATTTGCTGTTTGATTTCTTTGTCAACATCAGCAAACTCACAATGGGCTGCTAAACCCTGCAGACGTGTGTGGTATTGATCCACAGTTTCATTAGAGAGTTGTTTTGCTCTCCTGAAATGCATAATTTTCATTGCTGTATTTTGCCTTGGTTTCAAATGTTCAGTTAATTTGGCTTTGGCAATGTCATAATTTTTGGCACCACCAGTGTCTTTCAGTGTGTCAAAAATGTCACAAACTCGATCACCTACATAATGAAGTAGAAAGGCACGCTTTCTTTCAGCACTTTTGACGTCTGAAACTATCAACAAATTTTCAAACCTTTTAAGCCATTTGGTCCACCTCTGTGACAGGTTTGTCTGGTCACAGTCAGGACCAAATGCAGGAAACTGAGGTATATTTGCCATTTTTACTGAATAAATGTAAATTTATCACTTAAATGTTCCTCGGAATACTAAACACTTACTGCACTGTGTATGTTAGTTAAGAATTCACTGTAATTACTTTAAATTTGCAAAGCACACAAGCATTTTAATGCAAAAGTTCACAGCAGTGCACAATACAGCAGCAGCAGCAACTGACTTCTTACCTAGCCCTGAATACATGTGGTGTTGTTCCTACCTACAGCTGCACAGCAGTTGGCACAGCAGTTGTCAGCAATGTTGTTGTTGATGAGTTTTCAGCACTGTTAACACAGCAAAGTTCACAGCATGATGAATTTTGTAGCACGAAGCGTCGTTTCGTACACAAAACATCGGCATACATGGATCGCAGATTCCTCAGTACACAGCATTGATTAGCACACAGCATGGGTAGGGCGCTCACAGACATCTCTTCCTCCCGGGCGAGGCAGCATGCTTCTCTCTTGTTTTGACCTAAACAAATACCTGCGTTCACAGTTAATCCTCGTCGCCAGTGTGGTGTTTGTGTGTTGCTGAGGAAGTCTTGGTTGTAGGGTTGATATAAAGCCATTGCTTGGTTACTGACTTTAATACTTATAAACGATTACATGACTAGTAGCTACCAAGCTTGATGGGCGTCCTGTACGCTTTCTTGTTTACCTCTCTGCTGGCGTTTGAGCCGCAGCACATACAAACGGATGGTACCGTTTTCTATGAACATGACAATGATAGAGCCCAGTTGGCTCAGATTCCTGAGCCCTAGGTGAGTACAACTAGGTGAGTGAGTACACCACACACACCACACACCACACACACACACACACACTCACACACACCGAACGGAGTGTGACCGACACCGTCGGTCACAAAGGGACCGAGAAGAATGAGAGGAGGAGATGAACCAGCCTTGCTTGATCTGATATTTACCCTAAATGAGTCGGATATAAGGGAAGTTAAGTTGGAAGCCCCCTTGGGAATGAGTGATCATAGTGTATATTGAGCTTTGAGTACCTGGTTGAGCTAGGAATTATCACCCCCAAAAACGAACTGGAAAACAAAGGGCTGGCGTACCGAAAGGGAAACTATGAGGAGATGAATAAATTCCTATGGGCTATACATTGGGACACAGAACTCGGAACCAAGTCCGTACAAGACATGATGGACTATGTCACCCAAAAATGTCAGGAGGCTGTAAGCAGGTTTGTCCCAGCCCGACAGGAAAAAAACAGAAGCAAAGGAAGAATCCGTGGTTTAATAGGGAATGTATGAAAGCAAAGGAGCTGAAAAAAAGGGCATGGAGGAACTTCCGTAATAACAGAACACCAGAAAGTAGAGAGAGATACCACAGAACCAGGAACGAGTATGTTAGTGTGAGAAGAGCAGCTGAGAAAAGGTATGAAAATGATATAGCCAATAAAGCCAAGACCGAACCAAAGCTACTACACAGTCACATCAGGAGGAAGACAACAGTGAAGGAACAGGTGATGAAACTTAGGGTGGGCGAGGACAGGTACACAGAGAATGACAAAGAGGTGTGTGAAGAACTCAACAAAAGGTTCCAGGAGGTCTTTACAATAGAACAAGGAGAAGTCACGGTGCTAGGAGAGGTGGCAGCAAACCAGGTGACCTTGGAAAGGTTCGAAATTACAAGAGATGAGGTCAAGAAGCACCTATTGGAGCTGGATGTGAGAAAAGCTGTTGGGCCGGACGGAATCTCACCATGGGTATTAAAAGAGTGTGCAGGAGCACTTTGCTTGCCACTCTCCATAGTGTATAGTAGGTCACTGGAAATGGGAGACCTACCAGAAATATGGAAGACTGCTAATGTAGTACCAATATACAAAAAGGGTGACAGACAAGAGGCACTGAACTACAGCCCAGTGTCCTTAACTTGTATACCATGCAAGGTGATGGAGAAGATTGTGAGAAAAAAACCTAGTAACACATCTGGAGAGAAGAGACTTCGTGACAACCCATCAACATGGGTTCAGGGAGGGTAAATCTTGCCTTACAGGCTTGATAGAATTCTACGATCAGGTGACAAAGATTAAGCAAGAAGGAGAAGGATGGGCGGACTGCATTTTTTTGGACTGTCGGAAAGCCTTTGACACAGTACCCCATAAAAGGTTGATGCATAAGCTGGAGAAACAGGCAGGAGTAACTGGTAGGGAGCTCCAGTGGATAAGGGAGTACCTAAGCAATAGGAAGCAGAGAGTTACAGTGAGGGATGAAACCTCAGAATGGCGTGAAGTCACCAGTGGAGTCCCACAGGGCTCTGTGCTTGGACCTATTTTGTTTCTGATATACGTAAATGATCTCCCAGAGGGTATAGACTCATTCCTCTCAATGTTTGCTGACGACGCCAAAATTATGAGAAGGATTAAGACAGAGGAGGACAGCTTGAGGCTTCAAGAAGACCTGGACAAGCTGCAGGAATGGTCGAACAAATGGTTGTTAGAGTTTAACCCAAGCAAATGTAATGTAATGACGAAAGGGGTAGGAAGCAGGATACCAGATACAAGGTATCATTTGGGAGATGAAATACTTCAAGAGTCAGAGAGAGAAAAAGACCTGGGGGTTGATATCACGCCAGACCTGTCCCCTGAAGCTCATATCAAGAGGATAACATCAGCAGCATATTCCAGGTTGGCTAACATAAGAACGGCCTTTAGAAACTTGTGTAAGGAATCTTTCAGAACATTATACACCACATATGTCAGACCAATCCTGGAGTATGCGGCTCCAGCATGGAGTCCATATCTAGTCAAGCATAGACTAAACTGGAAAAGGTTCAAAGTTTTGCCACCAGACTAGTACCAGAGCTAGGAGGTATGAACTACGAGGAGAGACTACGGGAATTAAACCTCACTTCATTGGAAGACAGAAGAGTTAGGGGGGACATGATCACCACATTCAAGATTCTCAGGGGAATCGACAGGGTTGATAAAGACAGGCTATTTAACACAAGGGGCACACGCACTAGGGGACACAGGTGGAAACTGAGTGCCCAAATGAGCCACAGAGATATTAGAAAGAACTTTTTTAGTGTCAGAGTAGTTGGCAAATGGAATGCATTAGGAAGTAATGTGGTGGAGGCTGACTCCATACAAAGTTTCAAGTGTAGATATGATAGCGTTCAATAGGCTCAGGAACCTGTACACCTGTTGATTGACGGTTGAGAGGCGAGACCAAAGAGCCAGAGCTCAACCCCCACAAGCACAACTAGGTGAGTACAACTAGGTGAGTACACACACACACACACACACACACACACACTGCATTTTTTTGACTGTCGGAAAGCCTTTGACACAGTCCCTCGTAAGAGACTGGTACATAAGCTGGAGAGACAGGCAGTAGTAACTGGTAAAGTGCTCCAGTGGATAAGGGAATACCTGAGCAATAGGAAGCAGAGTTACAGTGAGGGGTGAGGGTTGAGTTACAGATTGGCGTGAAATCACCAGTGGAGTCCCACAGGGCTCTGTACTCGGCCCTATCCTGTTTCTGATATACGTAAACGATCTCCCGTAGGGCATAGACTCATTCCTCTCAATGTTTGCTGACGGTGTCAAAATTATGAGAAGGATTAAGATAGAGGAGGACTGCTTGAGGCTTCAAGAAGACCTAGACAAACTAAAGGGATGGTCGAACAAATGGTTGTCAAAGTTTAACCCAAGCAAATGTAATGTAATGAAGATAGGTGTAGGGAGCAGGAGGCCAGTTGCAAGGGTATCATTTGGGAGATGAAATTCTTCAAGAGTCAGAGAGAGAGAAAGACCTGGGGGTTGATATCACGCCAGACCTGTCCCCTGAAGCCCATATCAAGAGGATAAAATCAGCAGCATATGTCAGGTTGGCTAACATAAGAACGGCATTTAGACACTTGTACAAGGAATCATTCAGAACTTTGTATACTACCTATGTCAGACCAATTCTGGAGTATGCAGCCCCAGCATGGAGTCCATATCTAGTCAAGCATAAGACTAAACTGGAAAAACTTCAAAGGTTTGCCACCAGACTAGTACCTGGGCTACGAGGAGAGACTATGGGAATTAAACCTCACGTCGCTAGAAGACAGAAGAGTTAGGGGGGATATGATCACCAAGTACAAGATTCTCAGGGTAATTGACAGGGTAGATAAAGACTGGCTATTTAACACAAGGGGCACACGCACAAGGGGACACAGGTGGAAACTGAGTGCCCAAATGAGCCACAGAGATATTAGAAAGTTTTTTTTTTAGTGTCAGAGTGGTTGACAAATGGAATGCATTAGGAATTGATGTGGTGAAGGCTGACTCCATACACAGTTTCACGTGTAGATATGATAGAGCCCAATAGGCTCAGGAACCTGTATACCTGTTGATTGACGGTTGTGAGGCAGGACCAAAGAGCCAGAGCTCAACCTCTGCAAGCACAATTAGGTGAGTACACACACACAACACAACACAACACAACACAACACACACACACACAGATACACACACACACACACACACACACACACACACACACACACACACACACACACACACACACACACACACACACATTTGTGTGTGTGTTAACTCGGACTCACATGATTTGGCTCAGTATCTCCAGAAACCTCAGAGGGGAGTGGGAATCCCCCCATTAGCAGGCCAGTATTCCCAGGGAGGATTGTAGCAGAAGCCTCCCACCATCCAACCCCACAGCTATCCCCCACCAATCACCTGCACCTTCCCAGACCGTAAAGTCACCCCTCAGATCATGCTCCACATGTTCCCTGACTCCAGGCCCCCCATGTCCCCCCCCCAAGCTCGTCTTCTTGCCCAGATCCTCCCTGTTCCCGCTCACCATGTCCTCCCCTGTTTCTCCAGATCATGCCCTTCTCAGTTCCCTCCCCCCTCTCCCTGTCCGGCTCGTTGTTGCCATGAGGGGGGCTTGGTGGGCGGCTGCCGGAGTGTGATGTCCCATGGGACAGGCCTCTGTCCTTTTGTGGCCTTATACACCTGCTGCTGTCCTCACTAATTTTGCTGGACAACTTTTCCTTTTGTTTCATTTTTCTTCCCTTCCCCCCCCCCCCTCTTCTCCTTTCTAATTGTCATTTCCCTTTGACCTTGTGCCTGTTTTGACCATTCTTTTGGTCTTCTTTTGTTTTGACGCCCTTGTGTTTGAGGAGGACTCTTGCACCCATTGAACCCAACGTCTCGAACGAGGGAAACCTTTTATTGTCAATCCTCCTTTCATCGCTGAGTCCGATCTCGATGGTCGACGGTTTTTAAGATGGGGTTTGTGGGGGCGTATACTCACGATGCACTTCTGGGGACCCCGGCAAGATTGGCAACATGTCTCTGTTTGGGTATCCTACCTCTAATTGTTGCTCCGTGGTGGGTGTGGGGGCACATTCGTGAATGAAAGTCTTTCCTCGTGTGTATGTCAATTAATGTTCCTCTTATACCTTCTCGGACTCATGGGGTGGGCGACCAAGCCCCGAGTCGGCCTGTGTTGGAAGACCGGGCTCTCTAGCCTTGCTGCGTTGGGCCCTGACCTTGCTCCTCCTTTGACCCTCCTGACTACTCCCCCTCGGCTCCCCTCCCTCCTCTGTGGTTGGGTCGAGCCCCCAGTCCCTAGTGGTGACCACCTCGTCCCCAGGTACGGCTCAGGCTCTAGTTGTGACTACTGCGCCTTTTAACTCCTCTCTCTCTCTCTCTCTCTCTCTCTCTCTCTCTCTCTCTCTCTCTCTCTCTCTCTCTCTCTCTCTCTCTCTTTCTCTCTCTCTCTCTCTCTTTCTCTCTCTCTCAACTTTCAAGAGAATATAACTTAGTGATTCAACTTTCTGAATATAACTTTTACACAGTCGTGTTGGGTGTCGTTGGACAGCCCATGACCTTTGCTAGCCATTGATGTTATTCTGATCGCTGTATCAAGTCTGTGAAGGAAATTACAGAAGGGAGTTGATTTCAAGGCAATTTTTGTACAAGTCAAGTGTAGAGAGGGAGGTTTAGGGGGTTAACGGCAGTAGTGAATAAGGAGACAGATTGAGGTAAAAAAATTCAGAAACGGTTGGGCACTTCCATGCCAACTTGACCCTGGTGGGCCAGATCGTCCATCCCTCTTGTTTTAGGTGGTTAGGTTAGGGCACAGTCAGCGCGCTCCTGGCTGGCTGGCGGTGGTGGGGTGGTGGTCCCCCCTGGGGTCCCGGGGGGACCACCACCCATGGTGTACCTGAGGAACTGGTGCCCTATCCTAACCTGTTTTTTTTGCACGATTCGTCTCGAGCTTTTAAGATGAGTCTAGGGCCTCAAGAAGGGGGTCTCTACTTATGAGAGGTACTGAGGATGAATGTTCAATAGTTGGAAACCAAAAAATACACTGGTGAAACGTTTTTGGAGTATTTTAATGGCATGAGCAAAAATGCACGATTTGTCCCGGGGGTGTTATGAGAGTACTACGGTATCAATTTGGGGGCCCTTACTTTTGAATGGATCAGAGGGTGAATGTTCAATAGATTCAAACCAAGAAACACAGTTAAAAGCGAATATAGAAGTTTTTGGAGTACTTTAATGAGGCTATGACTGAATAGTATAGGGAGTCCTTGGGCACAGCTCCATTTTCTGTAATGGTCAGAGGTGGATAACCCCAGTGGGGGTCAAGCATACAAGGGGGGGTCAAGATTCCTTACAAAGACCAAGTTTGGATATATAGGTGTAGTAAGCCTTATCTTGAATTTGCATGATACTGTGGGGTACATTGACATGAAGGGCGAGTCATAGAACAGGATCTGCATGTGAGATGGGTCATATTGGGGTTTTAAAGAAGTTAAGATAGCTTTAAAGAGTCCTGTGTGCTTGATAGTGGGGAAATGTTCAGTCAATAATTCTCGTGTTTTGAATCTGAATGAGGGGTCCTAGTTTGCGTTCTAGTCGTAAAATGAGTTCCTTAGTATATTTGCTATGGAAAATGAGCTTTCAGTACTCTATATAATTTGAAATGAGGTCAAGAAAGACATGTTTATGTGCGAGAAGAGTCAGGTTGGAAACTGTTTATTCCAGTCATCCCCCCTTGGCTTTGCTCCGTTTTCTGTAGCTAAAGTAAAGATACCATTTTCTGTGGCATTCAGTTGAATACTGGTGAAAAAGGCATACTTGCATTTGTATGGTTCTAACCTGTTTATAGATATATTTTTCGGGCCTCAAATTAGATTTTAATATGAAAAATAGCATCAAATGTATGTCTATCTTTTGTAATAAACGTTACAAGCATTAACAATACCTGTGATATTTCATAGCATACGAAAAGAAGTTTAAATAGTGGGGCCTCAGCCATATTGTGTTGGGTTTGACACTCCAAACATTAATTTGACACTCGTAAATATACTATAAAGGAAAGTAGTTGAGTGGTTTAAGCAATTTAATACATACTGGGAATCTGTTCGTATTCTGTATTAAATTTCATTTTTTAACATCATAATAGTTTTCAGCTATTGTGGTGGGGGCCCAATAACTTCATATAGTGCATGGTATATCAAACGCAAAGGTTTTCAGAAAATGTTACACCTCCACCTTTCAAAAAAGTGAAAAGATGAATTCATTTTGGCATTACTGTCATTACTTTGGAAGTTTTTTAATAATAGCACATGCTTAAACAAACTCGCTCGCAAAAACAAACTCATTTTTTTTTTGTTTAACTTACACAAATAAACCCAGGGCTTTCACATTCGCGCAAAATACTTAATTAGTCCCCCCTAAACTTAAAACAGTTGCACAATCTTACTTAAACACATTGCTAAACTCTTATACACAAACAAAAACTCAATTTTTAACTTACACAAATAAACCCAGGGCTTTCACATTCGCGCAAAATACTTAGTCCCACCTAAACTTAAAACAGTTGCACAATCTTACTTAAACACATTGCTAAACTCTTATACACAAACAAAAACTCAATTTTTAACTTACACAAATAAACCCAGGGCTTTCACATTCGCGCAAAATACTTAGTCCCCCCTAAACTTAAAACATTTTCACAATCTTACTTAAACACATTGTTAAACTCTTATACACAAACAAAAACTGAATTTTTAACTTACACAAATAAACCCAGGGCTTTCACATTCGCGCAAAATACTTAGTCCCCCCTAAACTTAAAACAGTTGCACAATCTTACTTAAGCACATTGCTAAACTCTTATACACAAACAAAAACTCAATTTTTAACTTACACAAATAAACACGGGCTTTGCACATTCACACAAAAAATATGCTTAGTCCCCCCTAGACTTGAACACTCACAATCTTACGGTGCTTTAATTTCCAAAGCCTTCCAAACCTGCACTGGGTCCTGCCCAGCTGACTGCGGCTGGATGGGAAATTACAATTGAGCCAAAAACAGTTGGTCAGGGCGAGATACGGCCTCATTTTTAGAGACATTTACTATAGCAAAAGCTTGAACATCGAGAACTGAATGCGGGCCAACACGAGAGATGTTCTTGGCACTCAAATGTTTAGAGATTAAAATACATAAATACATAATAAAAATTCATAATACATAATTAAAATTCAGTCTCCGTGGTGTAGTGGTAAGACACTCGCCTGGCGTTCCGCGAGCGCTATGTCATGGGTTCGTATCCTGGCCGGGGAGGATTTACTGGGCGCAATTCCTTAACTGTAGCCTCTGTTTAACGCAACAGTAAAATGTGTACTTGGATGAAAAAACGATTCTTCGCGGCAGGGGATCGAATTCCAGGGACCTGCCCGAAACGCTACGCGTACTAGTGGCTGTACAAGAATGTAACAACACTTGTATATATCTCAAAAAAAAAAACATAGAATCTGCAAGAGCCCACCAAGTCGCTCACGTGGGCAATAGACATGTTTTTCGCCCAAGTGTATTTATTTAAAACAAAAATACATCAGATAGAAAGATTTTCGCATTGCCATTATATTTTTAACTTATAAAGCCTCTTTATAAAAATGATATGCCACTGCGTATTATGATTGTTTTATAATAAATATTGCATAAATACTTACACGATTTCATAAACAAAAAATTATTTTAATGAGCCATGTTAGGAAGGCATGATCATTACAATAAATGAAAACTTTTAAACTAACTAAAAAGATATATCTCATAGAGGAAGATTTATTCTTCAAGATATCTGTTATTGTTTGAGAGTTTCATTTTATATCAAAAGGTTTGCCAATGTTTTCAAAACTCTGGCCTACAAATTTTTTTTTAAGGTTTTCCGTGGGAGTAAATCTTCTTTCCTCTCTTTCACCCACGTGTGTGTCCTCATTTGGACCGGATGCAGAGTAACCTTCGGATGCAGAGAAACCTTCGTGCAAGTCCTGACTCAGTTCCCCAATGTCCAAACTATTGGACATTGCAATATTTCACTAAATAATGCGGTATTTTAGTTGCCCCCTCTAATTATAGAGATTTGAATCTTTAAACATTTGAGTGTCAAGAACAACTTTCGTGCAGGCCCACGTTCAGTCCCCGACGTTCAAGCTTTTTTCTATAGTAAATGTCTCTAAAATGAGGCCGTATCTCGTCCTGACCAACTGTTTTTGGCTCAATTGTAACCCATCCAGCAGCAGTCTGCTGGATAGAAGGGCAGTGGGCCTGATAAAAATAAAAAAAAATAAACATAAATTGTTAGACTAGCTCTTTACATATGCTAGTTGTTTAATTTATTAACTGCTACTAATGCGATGATGATGCAAGAGGAGCCAGTACACATCTATGGATCAACCAATAAAAGCAGCAGACTTCTAGATGTTACTACTGCTCGGCTTAGCCCCCCCCCCCCATAGCAAGATGGGAATAGGGGGGGGGCTGCATTAATAAAATGAATTAAAACTAACATTCAATTATATATTCTCAAACTTATGCAAAAAAAAAACTTTACAATCACATTTGCAAAACTTGCACAAATTAATTTTGGCAATTTCGTTTACCCATTATTTGTTTGTTTTTCTTGCTTGAGCCAAAAATGAATTGTTGGGCTCATTACCAGAGTCCATTTTCCCACCGTGGTAACCCTTCCCACTACCCGCCCCACATGATGGGATTCATAATAAATGAACTAAACTAGCATTCAATTATATTCTCAACAAACTTATGCAACCCCCATACAATTACATTAGCAAGCTAACACAAATTCATTGAGCAAGTTTAACTATTCGCATACTTTGCGTCATTATATAATGGAATACGAAAAGGAAATTCGCAGAATTCAGAGATAACACCATCAATGGAGTCCAAGAAATACGCTTGTACTTCATTCATAATGATGCGCTGCCAGGAATCTTAGCAAAGTAACCAAAATATTTGCTTACTGTATGTATGTGCAGGATGCACATGACTCTCCGGTTAGGTGGTTGTGGAGTGAGACCAGCAACTGCAGACTTCCCATAGTCGTAAAAATGCCTTGCATAGAGACCGTTGCAAGCCTCTTGTTGAATCACTTAGGGTGCATATATGTGTGTGTGTGTGTGTGTGTGTGTGTGTGTGTGTGTGTGTGTGTGTGTGTGTGTGTGTGTGTGTGTGTGTATGTAACGAGCTTTCAAGAGATTGTCACTTACATAGCTAAACAATATGTAGGGTTCAGTTTCCAAATCAATTATGCGGCTCTCGAACCCTTTTCCCCCACTACATGCGGGAGATCCCTTTTATTTTCAGCTAAAATATGCATTATATTCAGGGGGGTTCGCCGTGTCATAGCACAACCAAAAGCCCAATATACTCCCCTAAACTTTCCCTATACGTCAACTTTTCCGTTGTACGTCAGGCTGCGAGCAGCCGCATCCAACAGCCTGGTTGATCAGTCCGGCAACCAGGAGGCCTGGTCGACGACCGGGCCGAGGGGACGCTAAGCCCCGGAAGCACCTCAAGGTAACCTCAAGGTATCCCATCTAAATTTTAAAAAATGCATTTCCAATACCCAATATATATATATATATATATATATATATATATATATATATATATATATACATATATATATATATATATATATATATATATATATATATATATATATATATATATATATATATATATATATATATATATATATATATATATATATATATATATATATATATATATATACTGTCCCTCCCCCTCCCCCACCCACTCAACCCCCACCCCACCCCCCAGGAATAGGCCTGATTTGTTCAAGCCAAAGCCCAATTCACCCGAGTTTTCTCTATCTCATCTAAAAATAACGTTCATTTCCAATGCCCATTATCCAGCCACCACATATTCCCCATTCCCAAGACCATTTCATAGTGTTAGTGCTGTGGCCATCTACCTAATTTCATCCCAATTAATGACAATTCCCCATTAAATATTGGCAAAAATATGCCAAATCATATCACAGCCAAAGCCCATTTCACCCAAGTTTTACCTATCCCATATAAATTTAATGTGCATTTTCAATATCTAATATCCAGGTGCCCTATGTCACGCCCTATTTCCAAGACCATTTCATAGCGCAGTGTCCATCCAGCTGTTTCCAAATATCCAGATGTGTTTATATATCTTCAATCCTACGAAACCAGACCTAACCTAACACACAGCTAAGGCCAAATTTATCCCAATTTAATCCAATTTCCACCTAATTTGATCCAATTTATTCAAATTTAATCCAATTCCCGCCAAATTTACCCGAGTTTACCATTTCATAGCACAACCAAAGCCCCAATTTGACCAAGTTTCACCTATCCCAATTAAATTTAATGTGAATCTTCAATATCAGGTCGCCCCCCCAATGTCACAGCCAATTCCCAAAGACCATTTCATAGTAATAGTGCAGTGTTCATCCAGCCATTTCCATGTTCCAGATGTGTTTATATATCATCAAACCTACCAAAAGCAGACCTAACCCAATACGGCTAAGGCCAAATTTAACCAAATTTTCTCCAATTTAAGATAATTTCCACCTAATTTGCCACAATTTTATCCAATTTCCACCAAATTTTACCATAGTTCACCTTATCATAGCACAGCCAAAGCCCCAGTTTGTCCAAGTTTCACCCATTCCATATAACTTTTATGTGTATTTCCAGTATCCAATATCCAGTGGTCGATGTCATACTTCATTCCCAGAGACCATTTCATGGTGATAGTGTAGGGTCTGACGAGCCACTTCCAATATACAGATGCGTTTATATACATCAATCCTACCTAAAAACCAGACCCAACCCTAACATGGCTAAGACCAAATTTAACCAAATGTATCACAATTTAAGACAATTTCTACCTAATTTGCCCCAATTTATCCAAATTTAAGACATTGTCTACCAAATTTACCCGATTTTACGTATTATAGCAAGGTCAATGCCCAATTTTCCCCCCCAAGTTTCGCCTATTCCATACACTGCAAATTTAAGGCGCATTTTCAATATGCAGTCCAATAATCTCGACTGTTTTCTTTTTTTATTTGTTAGTTATGGATCTTTGTTAAATATTGTATTTTATATTCTTAGAAAAGTATTTGTTTGGATATTAACCCAACCACCCGGTACCCTAACCTGCGTGGATCTTTGCCGAATATTCCTGTCAATGTTGTTTATGGACTCAACAACCCTGAAGCTAACCTGCCTTGACCTGACGTTAATTGTTGCACCTTCTTTTTTTGGGGGGGAAAGTGATGTTTTTGCATCAACCCAACCGCCCTTGCCCATACCTCTGATACCAAAAATCTTGGTTCCATATATGGTATCTTATTCTTGGGACACAGCCAATCCATCCCAACCTAACCTCTGTTAACTATGGGTTTAATGACCATTTTTCTCTACATCAGTTCAAACACAACCCAACCTCATATAAATGGATCTGAACTCCATTTGTACACATGTTCTTAGGAAACATGATAAAATTCGCCATATCTCTATCATTAAATAATAAAATATTTCCTTAACCTGGCCTATAATCCCCCCCCCCCCCCTCGAAATTCTGGCAAATTATGGATATTAAAGAATTAAAGTAGGAATATATTTTGACATTAGCTTAATATAACCCAAATCTAACACAAATTTGTCCCAATTGGGGGGGGGGATTATAGGCCAGGTTAAGGAAAATTTTTATTATTTAATGATAGAGATATGGCGAATTTTATCATGTTTCCTAAGAACATGTGTACAAATGGGGTTCAGATCCATTTATATGAGGTTGGGTTGTGTTTGAACTGATGTAGAGAAAAATGGTCATTAAACCCATAGTTAATAGAGGTTAGGTTGGGATGGATTGGCTGTGTCCCAAGAATAAGATACCATATATGGAACCAAGATTTTTGGTATCAGAGGTATGGGCAAGGGCGGTTGGGTTGATGCAAAAACATCACTTTCCCCCCAAAAAAAGAAGGTGCAACAATTAACGTCAGGTCAAGGCAGGTTAGCTTCAGGGTTGTTGAGTCCATAAACAACATTGACAGGAATATTCGGCAAAGATCCACGCAGGTTAGGGTACCGGGTGGTTGGGTTAATATCCAAACAAATACTTTTCTAAGAATATAAAATACAATATTTAACAAAGATCCATAACTAACAAATAAAAAAAGAAAACAGTCGAGATTATTGGACTGCATATTGAAAATGCGCCTTAAATTTGCAGTGTATGGAGTAGGCGAAACTTGGGGGGGGGGAACTCGTGTCCAGCTTATAAGCCTATACTTGCATAAACCACAAGTGAAGATAAACAATCTTTGGACAACACCCACCAGTGGGACTCGAACCCAGAAAGCACAACTACCTTCCAGTAGCTGGCATAACTAGTATTCTTTAACCCACTACGCCATCAGACCTTACAAAAGAAGTAGATAGTTCGAGATATATATATCTCAAACACCTCTACCTCCCGAAGGCACCAGATGAGTGAGGGGTCAATCTGCAATTTTCGTCAAGCCACTGTCAATGTGAGAGAACTCGTGTCCAGCTTATAAGCCTATACTTGCATAAACCACAAGTGAAGATAAACAATCTTTGGACAACACCCACCAGTGGGACTCGAACCCAGAAAGCACAACTACCTTCCAGTAGCTGGCATAACTAGTATGCTTTAACCCACTACGCCATCAGACCTTACAAAAGAAGTAGATAGTTCGAGATATATATATCTCAAACACCTCTACCTCCCGAAGGCACCAGATGAGTGAGGGGTCAATCTGCAATTTTCGTCAAGCCACTGTCAATGTGAGAGAACTCGTGTCCAGCTTATAAGCCTATACTTGCATAAACCACAAGTGAAGATAAACAATCTTTGGACAACACCCACCAGTGGGACTCGAACCCAGAAAGCACAACTACCTTCCAGTAGCTGGCATAACTAGTATGCTTTAACCCACTACGCCATCAGACCTTACAAAAGAAGTAGATAGTTCGAGATATATATATCTCAAACACCTCTACCTCCCGAAGGCACCAGATGAGTGAGGGGTCAATCTGCAATTTTCGTCAAGCCACATTGACAGAGGTTGCTCCTGGGAGTATGGGTTCAAGTCACTTCTGGGGTGTGAGTTTTCAGTTGCATATTGTTCTGGGGACCATTCAGGCTTGTTCGCATTTGTGTTCCTCACGTGTGCCCCAAAGAATGAGGTGATTTGGTAAAATGCTATGCCCAAGATTACTATCCGAGTGCCGGCGGTGGGGTGGTTGAAATAGCTTAGGCTATCACCTCATTATGTCCGGTCGTGATGGTCAAGTGGATTAAGGCGTCTTGTACATACCAGTTGCGTTGCTCCTGGGAGTATGGGTTCAAGTCACTTCTGGGGTGTGAGTTTTCAGTTGCATATTGTCCTGGGGACCATTCAGTCTTGTTCGCATTTGTGTTCCTCACGTGTGCCCCAAAGAATGAGGTGATTTGGTAAAATGCTATGCCCAAGATTACTATCCGAGTGCCGGCGGTGGGGTGGTTCAAATAGCTTAGGCTATCACCTCATTATGTCCGGTCGTGATGGTCAAGTGGATTAAGGCGTCTTGTACATACCAGTTGCGTTGCTCCTGGGAGTATGGGTTCAAGTCACTTCTGGGGTGTGAGTTTTCAGTTGCATATTGTCCTGGGGACCATTCAGGCTTGTTCGCATTTGTGTTCCTCACGTGTGCCCCAAAGAATGAGGTGATTTGGTAAAATGCTATGCCCAAGATTACTATCCGAGTGCCGGCGGTGGGGTGGTTCAAATAGCTTAGGCTATCACCTCATTATGTCCGGTCGTGATGGTCAAGTGGATTAAGGCGTCTTGTACATACCAGTTGCGTTGCTCCTGGGAGTATGGGTTCAAGTCACTTCTGGGGTGTGAGTTTTCAGTTGCATATTGTCCTGGGGACCATTCAGGCTTGTTCGCATTTGTGTTCCTCACGTGTGCCCCAAAGAATGAGGTGATTTGGTAAAATGCTATGCCCAAGATTACTATCCGAGTGCCGGCGGTGGGGTGGTTCAAATAGCTTAGGCTATCACCTCATTATGTCCGGTCATGATGGTCAAGTGGATTAAGGCGTCTTGTACATACCAGTTGCGTTGCTCCTGGGAGTATGGGTTCAAGTCACTTCTGGGGTGTGAGTTTTCAGTTGCATATTGTCCTGGGGACCATTCAGGCTTGTTCGCATTTGTGTTCCTCACGTGTGCCCCAAAGAATGAGGTGATTTGGTAAAATGCTATGCCCAAGATTACTATCCGAGTGCCGGCGGTGGGGTGGTTCAAATAGCTTAGGCTATCACCTCATTATGTCCGGTTGTGATGGTCAAGTGGATTAAGGCGTCTTGTACATACCAGTTGCGTTGCTCCTGGGAGTATGGGTTCAAGTCACTTCTGGGGTGTGAGTTTTCAGTTGCATATTGTCCTGGGGACCATTCAGGCTTGTTCGCATTTGTGTTCCTCACGTGTGCCCCAAAGAATGAGGTGATTTGGTAAAATGCTATGCCCAAGATTACTATCCGAGTGCCGGCGGTGGGGTGGTTCAAATAGCTTAGGCTATCACCTCATTATGTCCGGTCATGATGGTCAAGTGGATTAAGGCGTCTTGTACATACCAGTTGCGTTGCTCCTGGGAGTATGGGTTCAAGTCACTTCTGAGGTGTGAGTTTTCAGTTGCATATTGTCCTGGGGACCATTCAGGCTTGTTCGCATTTGTGTTCCTCACGTGTGCCCCAAAGAATGAGGTGATTTGGTAAAATGCTATGCCCAAGATTACTATCCGAGTGCCGGCGGTGGGGTGGTTCAAATAGCTTAGGCTATCACCTCATTATGTCCGGTCATGATGGTCAAGTGGATTAAGGCGTCTTGTACATACCAGTTGCGTTGCTCCTGGGAGTATGGGTTCAAGTCACTTCTGGGGTGTGAGTTTTCAGTTGCATATTGTCCTGGGGACCATTCGGGCTTGTTCGCATATATATATATATATATATATATATATATATATATATATATATATATATATATATATATATATATATGTGTATATCACGAAAATAAACACGTGATTAAGAATGTGTTAAGATATATATATATATATATATATATATATATATATATATATATATATATATATTGGGTATTGGAAATGCATTTTTTTAAATTTAGATGGGATACCTTGAGGTTACCTTGAGGTGCTTCCGGGGCTTAGCGTCCCCGCGGCCCGGTCGTCGACCAGGCCTCCTGGTTGCCGGACTGATCAACCAGGCTGTTGGACGCGGCTGCTCGCAGCCTGACGTACAACGGAAAAGTTGACGTATAGGGAAAGTTTAGGGGAGTATATTGGGCTTTTGGTTGTGCTATGACACGGCGAACCCCCCTGAATATAATGCATATTTTTGCTGAAAATAAAAGGGATCTCCCGCATGTAGCGGGGGAAAAGGGTTCGAGAGCCGCATAATTGATTTGGAAACTGAACCCTACATATTGTTTAGCTATGTAAGTGACAATCTCTTGAAAGCTCGTTACATACACACACACACACACACATATATGCACCCTAAGTGATTCAACAAGAGGCTTGCAACGGTCTCTATGCAAGGCATTTTTACGACTATGGGAAGTCTGCAGTTGCTGGTCTCACTCCACAACCACCTAACCGGAGAGTCATGTGCATCCTGCACATACATACAGTAAGCAAATATTTTGGTTACTTTGCTAAGATTCCTGGCAGCGCATCATTATGAATGAAGTACAAGCGTATTTCTTGGACTCCATTGATGGTGTTATCTCTGAATTCTGCGAATTTCCTTTTCGTATTCCATTATATAATGACGCAAAGTATGCGAATAGTTAAACTTGCTCAATGAATTTGTGTTAGCTTGCTAATGTAATTGTATGGGGGTTGCATAAGTTTGTTGAGAATATAATTGAATGCTAGTTTAGTTCATTTATTATGAATCCCATCATGTGGGGCGGGTAGTGGGAAGGGTTACCACGGTGGGAAAATGGACTCTGGTAATGAGCCCAACAATTCATTTTTGGCTCAAGCAAGAAAAACAAACAAATAATGGGTAAACGAAATTGCCAAAATTAATTTGTGCAAGTTTTGCAAATGTGATTGTAAAGTTTTTTTTTTGCATAAGTTTAAGAATATATAATTGAATGTTAGTTTTAATTCATTTTATTAATGCAGCCCCCCCCCTATTCCCATCTTGCTATGGGGGGGGGGCTAAGCTGAGCAGTAGTAACATCTAGAAGTCTGCTGCTTTTATTGGTTGATCCATAGATGTGTACTGGCTCCTCTTGCATCATCATCGCATTAGTAGCAGTTAATAAATTAAACAACTAGCATATGTAAAGAGCTAGTCTAACAATTTATGTTTATTTTTTTTTATTTTTATCAGGCCCACTGCCCTTCTATCCAGCAGACTGCTGCTGGATGGGTTACAATTGAGCCAAAAACAGTTGGTCAGGACGAGATACGGCCTCATTTTAGAGACATTTACTATAGAAAAAAGCTTGAACGTCGGGGACTGAACGCGGGCCTGCACGAGAGTTGTTCTTGACACTCAAATGTTTAAAGATTCAAATCTCTATAATTAGAGGGGGCAACTAAAATACCGCATTATTTAGTGAAATATTGCAATGTCCAATAGTTTGGACGCTGGGGAACTGAGTCAGGACTTGCACGGTCCAAATGAGGATACACATGGGAGAAAGAGAGGAAGCAAGATTTACTCCCTCGGAAAACCCTAAAAAAAAATTTGTAGGCCAGAGTTTTGAAAACATTTGCAAACCTTTTGATACAGAATGAAACTCTTAAACAATAACATATATCTTTAAGAATAAATCTTCCTCTATGAGATATATCTTTTTAGTTAGTTTAAAAGTTTTCATTTATTGTAATGATCATGCCTTCCTAACATGGCTCATTAAAATAATTTTTTGTTTATGAAATCGTGTAAGTATTTATGCAATATTTATTATAAAACAATCATAATACGCAGTGGCATATCATTTTTATAAAGAGGCTTTATAAGGTAAATATAATGGCAAAGCAAAAATCTTTCTATCTGACGTATTTTTGTTTTAAATAAATACACTCGGGCGAAAAACATGTCTATTGCCCGCGTGAGCGACTTGGGTGGGCTCTTGCAGATTCTATGTATTTTAATCTCTAAACATTTGAGTGCCAAGAACAACTCTCGTGTTGGCCCGCATTCAGTTCTCGATGTTCAAGCTTTTGCTATAGTAAATGTCTCTAAAAATGAGGCCGTATCTCGCCCTGACCAACTGTTTTTGGCTCAATTGTAATTTCCCATCCAGCCGCAGTCAGCTGGGCAGGACCCAGTGCAGGTTTGGAAGGCTTTGGAAATTGAAGCACCGTAAGATTGTGAGTGTTCAAGTCTAGGGGGGACTAAGCATATTTTTTGTGTGAATGTGCAAAGCCCGTGTTTATTTGTGTAAGTTAAAAATTGAGTTTTTGTTTGTGTATAAGAGTTTAGCAATGTGTTTAAGTAAGATTGTGCAACTGTTTTAAGTTTAGGGGGGACTAAGTATTTTGCGCGAATGTGAAAGCCCTGGGTTTATTTGTGTAAGTTAAAAATTGAGTTTTTGTTTGTGTATAAGAGTTTAGCAATGTGTTTAAGTAAGATTGTGCAACTGTTTTAAGTTTAGGGGGGACTACGTATTTTGCGCGAATGTGAAAGCCCTGGGTTTATTTGTGTAAGTTAAAAATTGAGTTTTTGTTTGTGTATAAGAGTTTAGCAATGTGTTTAAGTAAGATTGTGCAACTGTTTTAAGTTTAGGGGGGACTAAGTATTTTGCGCGAATGTGAAAGCCCTGGGTTTATTTGTGTAAGTTAAAAATTGAGTTGTTGTTTGTGTATAAGAGTTTAGCAATGTGTTTAAGTAAGATTGTGCAACTGTTTTAAGTTTAGGGGGGACTAAGTATTTTGCGCGAATGTGAAAGCCCTGGGTTTATTTGTGTAAGTTAAAAATTGAGTTTTTGTTTGTGTATAAGAGTTTAGCAATGTGTTTAAGAAAGATTGTGCAACTGTTTTAAGTTTAGGGGGGACTAAGTATTTTGCGCGAATGTGAAAGCCCTGGGTTTATTTGTGTAAGTTAAAAATTCAGTTTTTGTTTGTGTATAAGAGTTTAGCAATGTGTTTAAGTAAGATTGTGCAACTGTTTTAAGTTTAGGGGGGACTAAGTATTTTGCGCGAATGTGAAAGCCCTGGGTTTATTTGTGTAAGTTAAAAATTGAGTTTTTGTTTGTGTATAAGAGTTTAGCAATGTGTTTAAGTAAGATTGTGCAACTGTTTCAAGTTTAGGGGGGACTAAGTATTTGCGCGAATGTGAAAGCCCTGGGTTTATTTGTGTAAGTTAAAAATTGAGTTTTTGTTTGTGTATAAGAGTTTAGCAATGTGTTTAAGTAAGATTGTGCAAATGTTTTAAGTTTAGGGGGGACTAAGTATTTTGCGCGAATGTGAAAGCCCTGGGTTTATTTGTGTAAGTTAAAAATTGAGTTTTTGTTTGTGTATAAGAGTTTAGCAATGTGTTTAAGTAAGATTGTGCAACTGTTTTAAGTTTAGGGGGGACTAAGTATTTTGCGCGAATGTGAAAGCCCTGGGTTTATTTGTGTAAGTTAAACAAAAAAAAATGAGTTTGTTTTTGCGAGCGAGTTTGTTTAAGCATGTGCTATAATTAAAAAACTTCCAAAGTAATGACAGTAATGCCAAAATGAATTCATCTTTTCACTTTTTTGAAAGGTGGAGGTGTAACATTTTCTGAAAACCTTTGCGCTTGATATACCACGGCACTGACATAAGTCGATGATGCGCTATATGAAGTTATTGGGCCCCCACCACAATAGCTGAAAACTATTATGATGTTAAAAAATGAAATTTAATACAGAATACAAACAGATTCCCAGTATGTATTAAATTGCTTAAACCACTCAACTACTTTCCTTTATAGTATATTTACGAGTGTCAAATTAATGTTTGGAGTGTCAAACCCAACACAATATGGCTGAGGCCCCACTATTTAAACTTCTTTTCGTATGCTATGAAATATCACAGGTATTGTTAATGCTTGTAACGTTTATTACAAAAGATAGACATACATTTGATGCTATTTTTCATATTAAAATCTAATTTGAGGCCCGAAAAATATATCTATAAACAAGTTAGAACCATACAAATGCAAGTATGCCTTTTTCACCAGTATTCAACTGAATGCCACAGAAAATGGTATCTTTACTTTAGCTACAGAAAACGGAGCAAAGCCAAGGGGGGATGACTGGAATAAACAGTTTCCAACCTGACTCTTCTCGCACATAAACATGTCTTTCTTGACCTCATTTCAAATTATATAGAGTACTGAAAGCTCATTTTCCATAGCAAATATACTAAGGAACTCATTTTACGACTAGAACGCAAACTAGGACCCCTCATTCAGATTCAAAACACGAGAATTATTGACTGAACATTTCCCCACTATCAAGCACACAGGACTCTTTAAAGCTATCTTAACTTCTTTAAAACCCCAATATGACCCATCTCACATGCAGATCCTGTTCTATGACTCGCCCTTCATGTCAATGTACCCCACAGTATCATGCAAATTCAAGATAAGGCTTACTACACCTATATATCCAAACTTGGTCTTTGTAAGGAATCTTGACCCCCCCTTGTATGCTTGACCCCCACTGGGGTTATCCACCTCTGACCATTACAGAAAATGGAGCTGTGCCCAAGGACTCCCTATACTATTCAGTCATAGCCTCATTAAAGTACTCCAAAAACTTCTATATTCGCTTTTAACTGTGTTTCTTGGTTTGAATCTATTGAACATTCACCCTCTGATCCATTCAAAAGTAAGGGCCCCCAAATTGATACTGTAGTACTCTCGTAACACCCCCAAGACAAATCGTGCATTTTTGCTCATGCCATTAAAATACTCCAAAAACGTTTCACCAGTGTATTTTTTGGTTTCCAACTATTGAACATTCATCCTCGGTACCTCTCATAAGTAGAGACCCCCCTTCTTGAGGCCCTAGACTCATCTTAAAAGCTCGAGACGAATCGTGCCAAAAAAACAGGTTAGGATAGGGCACCAGTTCCTCAGGTACACCATGGGTGGTGGTCCACCCGGGACCCCAGGGGGGACCACCACCCCACCACCGCCAGCCAGCCAGGAGCGCGCTGACTGTGCCCTAACCTAACCACCTAAAACAAAAGGGATGGACGATCTGGCCCGCCAGGGTCAAGTTGGCATGGAAGTGCCCAACCGTTTCTGAAATTTTTTTACCTCAATCTGTCTCCTTATTCACTACTAACGGCTATAGACTACACCCCCGTCACGTGTCCACCTCGTGAGAGAGGGGGTAGCGTCGTGAGGCATGGGCACCATTGGCCAAGGCGCTTGGGCCTCGGGAATGCTGAGCCATGATTGGTCAAGGTGCTGTGGGGTACCGCATGGTAACCAGGGGCCGTTTTGGTGGCAAGAATTTTTCTTACCAAGAACGTTGCCATAGAAGGATGTACTTCTCGTGCTAATGGCCAAGCATCGTGAAATATCACCTGCAACGTTACTAAAGTCACGCTTATCGTTGTGCTATCTTTCCGGGTGCTGTCAGTAAGAATCCGGCATTCAAAAAAAGGTGCATACAACAATTGTTTTACAAGTGTGAACTGAGACATCTAAGCTGCGTGATTGTGAGACGCCATCTCAGAGCAACTGGACTGAGTGAGGCTGTTAATATCGGCTTGAGTTATTGACATCCGCCGTCTATCGTATCTTTGCTTGAAGGTACCGCAGTGAGACGATCTAGAGAAGGTTTCAGTGTTATGAGAGAAACCTTAAATTCGTAATTCCGAGGAATTAGCAGTGAACAGTGAAGGACTCTGTCTCGTGTACCTTCGTGCCGTGTAACACCATGTACCGTCGTATCCTAGGGTACCGTGTCAAGTGAATGGGCGTGGTACCACATCCCAGCTGTATAATCTGTTGTGCGCGCACCCTGGGCTGCCCTAAGGGGGCATAATCTGGTTAAATAAAAGTTGTTCAATTTGCTTATAAATTTATTTATGAAATGGTTATAGAAAGAGCTGCAAGTGGTCCAAGTTTCACCATCACACCCTAAACAGAAAAGGAGAAAAAAAAATACACAACGTATTATGCAACGAATCTTCAACATTCTCAAATAAACTCAGGGAACACATGTGTCAACTAAAATGTCTACTATGTGCTGTAGAAGCACAAACTCTTGTAATAATTGTAATATGTATGTGCAGGATATATATATGTAATTGTTTTTTTGTTTTTTTTTCAATTTTTCTTTTTCGTTTGTTATCAAGGGATTTGCATGAAACTTGCACACCTGGCTCAATGGATGCCTATCAGCAAGGGTGCCAATTATGAACGAAATCTGTCGAAGTCAAGCTCAGCTACAGGTGGCCAAACTTTGATCTTTATTTTACTCAGGAAAGTAATTTACAACTTCAAAGTACTTCATAGCTTTCATTTATTAATCAATTTACATGCAAATTACACCTTATATGTAGAGTTTGTGCTTCTACAGTAAATACTAGACATTTTAGTCCAAAGTCCATTTGTTGATTTTATAAAAATTTATAAACATCACATATTGCATATTTTTGGAAGGGTAACTTTGAATAATTATATTATTGCACTAAACACTTTTTTGATAAAACTACTCACAGCAATCCTTTATTATGTGCTAATTTTAATATCTGAGTGTTATAGAAAGGATTGTAGTTGACACATGTGTTCCCTGAGATTATTTGAAAATGTTGAAAATTCGTTGCATAATACGTTGTGTATTTTTTTTCTCCTTTTATGTTTAGGGTGTGATGGTGAAACTTGGACCAGTTGCAGCCCTTTCTATAACCATTTCATAAATAAATTTATAAGCAAATTGAACAACTTTTAATTTAACCAGATTATGCCCCCTAAGCCGGCGTATTCGCGCCACCTGGTCTCTGTGTGTGGAGCTAACCCCGTGGTCTAGGAACCCGTGCTCCAACCGACCACGACCAAAGTGAGGACACCTATGTCTGGCCTCCTGTTTCCACTGCCTAGTTTCATTACCTTACATTTACTCGGGTTGAACTTTAGTAACCATTTGTTGGATCATTCATGCAGTCGGTCTAGGTCATCTTGTAGTCTCATACTGTCTTCCTCCGTCTTAATCCTCCTCATAATTTTTGTATCATCAGTAAATAATGAGATGAATGATTCTATACCATCTGAAAGAACATTTACATATATAAGAAAAAGTATGGGTCCAAGGACTGAACCCTGCGGGACCCGACTGGTGATGTCTCGCCAATCTGAGACCTCACCCCGCACAGTGACTTGCTGCCTTCTGTTACTTAGGTACTCCTTAATCCAGTGGAGTACCTTCCCTTTCACTCCTGCCTGCATATCCAGCTTTCGCACTAGTCTCTGGTGTGGCACTCTGTCAAAGGCTTTCTGACAATCCAAAAATATGCAGTCTCCCCACCGCTCTCTTTCTTGTCTGATTCTTGTTGCCTGATCGTAGAATTCAATTAATCCTGTGAGGCATGACTTGCCATCCCAGAAACCATGTTGGTGTTGTGAAACAAAGTTCCTTCGCTCCAGATGTTTGATTTTTTCGCACAATTTTCTCCATTAACTTGCTTAGTATGCAAGTTAGGGACACTGGCCTGTAGTTCAGTGCCTCTTCTCTATCCATATTCTTGTATTTCGGGACTACGTTTGCCGCTTTCCAAATTTCTGGCAGTTCACCTGGTAACAATGATTTGTTATACACCATGGAGAGTGGCAGACACAGTGCTTCTGCTCCTTCCTTTTGTATCCATGGCGATATTCTATCCAGGCCTATAGCCTTTGTCACATCCAACTCTAGCAAAAGCCTCCTTACATCTCCACTGGTAACTCAAATTCCTTTAGTGGTACCTGGTTTATTATTCCTTCTCTTATCTTTGGAACATCTCCTTGCTCTAATGTGAAGACTTCCTGGAATTTCATATTGAGTTGCTCGCACACTTCTTTGTCATTTGTAGTGAATCTGTCTGCCCCTATCCTCAGTTTCATTACCTGTTCCTTCACTGTTGTCTTTCTCCTGATATGGCTGTGTAGCAATTTGGGTTGGGTCTTAGCCTTGCTTGCTATGTCGTTTTCATATTGCCCTTCTGCCTGTGTCTGTGTGTGTCTGTATTCACCTAGTTGTATTCACCTAGTTGTATTTGCAGGGCTTGAGCTTTGCTCTTTCGGCCCGCCTCTCAATTGTCAATCAATTGTTTACTACTACTTTTTTTTCACACCACACACACACACCCTAGGAAGCAGCCCGTGACAGCTGACTAACTCCCAGGTACCTATTTACTGCTAGGTATCAGGGGCATTCAGAGTGAAAGAAACTTTGCCCATTTGTTTCTGCCTGGTGCGGGAATCGAACCCGCGTCTCAGAATTAAGAGTCCTGCTCGCTATCCACCAGGCTACCAGGGGCCCCCGTGTGTCTGTGTGTGTGTGTGTGTGTCTGTGTGTGTGTGTGTGTGTGTGTGTGTGTACTCACCTAGTTGTGTCTGCAGGATCGAGTATTGACTCTTGGATCCCACCTTTCGAGCATCGGTTGTTTACAGCAATGACTCCTGTTCCATTTCCCTATCATACCTGGTTTTAAAATTATGAATAGTATTTGCTTCCACAACCTGTTCCTGAAGTGCATTCCATTTTCCCACTCCTCTCACGCTAAAATAAAACTTCCTAACATCTCTGTGACTCATCTGAGTTTCAAGCTTCCATCCATGTCCCCTCGTTCTGTTAATATTCCGTGAACATTTCGTCTATGTCCACTCTGTCAATCCTTCTGAGTATTTTATACGTTCCTTGTGTGTGTGTGTGTGTGTGTGTGTGTGTGTATGTGTGTGTGTGTGTGTGTGTGTGTGTGTGTGTGTGTGTGTGTGTGTGTGTGTGTGTGTGTGTGTGTGTGTGTGTGTGTGTGTGTGTGTGTGTGTGTGTGTGTGTGTGTTTAGTAGTTGTGTTTTTTTTACTAGTTGTGTTTTTGCGGGGGTTGAGCTTTGCTCTTTCGGCCCGCCTCTCAACTGTCAATCAACTGTTTACTAACTACGTTTTTTTTTTTCCCCACACCACACACACACACCCCAGGAAGCAGCCCGTGACAGCTGACTAACTCCCAGGTACCTATTTACTGCTAGGTAACAGGGGCACTTAGGGTGAAAGAAACTTTGCCCATTTGTTTCTGCCTCGTGCGGGAATCGAACCCGCGCCACAGAATTACGAGTCCTGCGCGCTATCCACCAGGCTACGACGCCCCTAGGTGTGTGTGTGTGTGTGTGTGTGTGTACTCACCTAATTGACTCACCTAATTGTGCTTGCGGGGGTTGAGCTTTGGCTCTTTGGGCCCGCCTCTCAACTGTCAATAAACTGGTGTACTGATTCCTGAGCCTACTGGGCTCTATCATATCTGCATTTAAAACTGTGTATGGAGTCAGCCTCCACCACATCTCTGTTTAATGCATTCCACCTGTTAACTACTCTGACACTGGAAAAGTTCTTTCTAACGTCCCTGTGGCTCATTTGGGTATAGTGTTGAATAGTTTATCCTTGTCTACCCTGTCAATTCCCCTGTGGATTTTGTAGATAGTGATCATGTCTCCCCTCACTCTTCTTTCTTCCAGTGTCGTAAGATGCATTTCCCGCAGTCTTTCCTCGTAACTCATGCCTCCTAATTCTGGGACCAGTCTAGTGGCATACCTCTGAACTTTTTCCAACTTCGTCTTGTGCTTGACAAGGTGCGGGCTCCATGCTGGGGCCGCATACTCCAGGATTGGTTTTACGTATGTGGTGTACAAGATTCTAAACAATTCCTTACACAGGTTCCTGAAGGGATAGCCATCTCCTTAAAACTCCATTCCTTTCTCATGATTAGGGCCACTCCGCCTCCACCCCTACCTTCCCTGTCTTTCCTTATTACTGTGTACTCCTGGGGAAACACGGCATTCATTATGATTCCAGAGAGTTTTGTTTCAGTGAGTCCGATTACATCTGGGTTCACTTCTTGTGCTCTTTCCCTTAGTTCACTTGCCTTGCTTGTGATCCTGTCTATGTTCGAGTTCATTACCCTGAAACTGACTCTCTTCTGCTTCTCCTATGGGGGGGGGGGGACCTGTGGGGTCTTGGGTGAGTGGGAGCTGGGAGGATCTGGTACGGGGAGACTGGTGGAGGAGGAAGGGCTTGGGGGGGGAGGAGGGGGAGGGTTGGGGGGGTGAGAGGGGGAGGGTTGATGGGGGTGAGAGAAGGAAGTTTGGGGGAATGGGGGAGAAGGGGGGGTTTGGGGGGGGCAGTAAAGGGGGGAGGGCTTGGGGGGCGTGGGGGGAAAGGGAAGGCTGAGGTGGGTGAGGAAAAGGGGAGGGTTTTGGGGAGTGGTGGAGAGGGGAAGGCTTAGGTGGGGTGGGGGAGAGTGGGGGGCGGGGGAGAATGGAGGGCTTGTGGGTGTGAGATACGAGAGGGCATGTGGGAGAAGGGAGGGCTTGGGGGATGTGGGAGAAGGGAGGTCCTGGGAGAAGAAGGAGTGGGAGGAGGGGGGTGAGTGGGAGGAGGGGGGTGGGTGGGGGGAAGGGTGCCTTAGGTGGGTACTTAGTGGGAAGCTGACAGGGGTTGGGGCAGGTAGGGTGTCTGTTGGGTAGAATGTGGGGGTGGTGCCGCACTCCCTGTGGCTAGTGCACTGTTTGAGGAGGGTTTCCCACTCCTCTCTGGGATTGTAGGGATCGGGGTTGTGGCTCCCTGATTCCTTTCTCTCTCCCAGCGCTCCTTCCTCGCGTCTGCTGCCTTCTTTCTCTCTTCCCTTGTCATATCCCTCTGCAGGAATACTTTTTTGAATTTCTCTACATTTGCTAGACAACACTTCCTTTCTAACAGTTCCTCTTTCGTGATTTCGCTCATGAATACCACCTTTATCATTCGGTCTCTGTCCTTGTTGTACTTTCCAAGCCTGAAAACCTTTTCAACATTTTGTTCAGTTCCCTCCATCCTTACCTCTTTAAGGATCTCTTTGACTATGTTTTTGTCCTTGTCTCTTCGCTCCTTTGGTCTGGTCCCTGTTTGCTCTTTAATGCCTGCTACTACTACTGCTCTTTTTCTCTCTATCATCCGGCTAGTACATCTAGCTGCTTCCTGAGAGGAGGCCACTTCCATGGTAACTTCCTTAACTGCAGACCTAGCTTCAGGGCTCATTTTAAGCATTTCAGCATATGAGAGCTGAGGTGTGGAGGTCCCCTCCACAGTAGCATTCCTGTCTCCCTGAGGCACGGTTTGTGTCTGGTATTGTGGAGAAGTCTCCTTCAGGCATCTTATCTTCTCCTTTGCTGCCCTTAGTTCATCCTGCAGGTTGGCAACTGTCTCCCTCATTACCCTCAGTCCTTCACTGAATTCATCCCACATTTGGTGGAGTATTCTTTCATCCAGGCTTCCTGTTCCACCCCATCCTCTGAATTTGTTCCGGCCGCGATTGTCATCATGCGTTTGTCACCCCGAGTTCGTGACCCTTTCATGTTTTCCCTATGAGAGAGAGAGAGAGAGAGAGAGAGAGAGAGAGAGAGAGAGAGAGAGAGAGAGAGAGAGAGAGAGAGAGAGAGAGAGAGAGAGAGAGAAAGAGAAGAGATATAGGGGATATATATATATATATATATAAATATATATATATATATATATATATATATATATATATATATATATATATATATATATATATATATATATATATATTGTAACGATAATCTCTTTCAAGAGAGATTGAGCCTGCTCTTCCCTACACATTTACGTCGTTCAAGTACAAGATACTATATTGAAGATACGTCCACCAGTATTGCCAAACGTTTTGCCCAGGAAGCAAAGCGTACCAGTGCACCACCCGACACACCGGCTTCCGCCCGCCGTCAAACCAGCAAACTACTCATTCTCCGCCTGCCTGTTGCTGATTGGCTGGTGTGTCGCCGCACCTGCACTCACGCCACTACATGAGTCGACGTCTGGGCCAGCAGCACACCGTCTCCTCAGAATATCCCTGTGTTCCTTGGAGTTGACATCTCTCTATGGTAGACTAAGCCTTGGCTGTCGTGTACTAAGCGAGGTGGCAGCTTGAAGCCAGTATTCTCAGCACCTCACCTTATTTGATTGTATAACTTGCACTTTTTGTCTTAGAGTAAATTTGTCACTGCCAGTAATTATTCATGTTTTGTTTGTTGACTTGTTTTGAATTTTACGAGATTGTCTTTATTCATATCTTGCTTTCTAGAGTAATTAAAATTTCATTGTTTATACTTTGTGTTTTGTGTGTCTTCCCATTACCTTACCACAGACAAAAGGACAATCTTCTCTTTTTTTTTTGTTATGTGATGAGGCCCTGCCCCCAGCTTTTGAAACAGCCGAACACCAACACTTTACCGTCACATTTCATGGGGGCCTGTCCACGGAGCTTCACTCAGGTACTGGTACCAGATTGTAAATTTGTGGTAAGCGTACTTGGCTTTGGTAAAGTAACTTTTCACTATTTTCAATATTCAATTTTATTTTCATATGGTGCTGTGTGTATTGTGCATTCCGAGAGTAGCATATGGTGAAGGTGAGACAACTTTGGATTACGTGGTGACTGTAGGCTTCAGTCATTCTCTTAATTGGTCATCTCTCCCTCCGTGTTATTACTCGTGTTTACCATCTTTTGTCCCTAGGATATTTCTCATATTTTCGGCAGATCATCATATTGGTACCCTGGTACTGTGGTCTGTCCCCGGGTCAAGAGCACCTGATCTTCTGCAATCCGACGGTAGGAGGATAAAGAGGGCCATAGTTCCTCTCGCACGAACTTTAGTTGCTGAATTGGGACCTCAGCAGCAGTTCTCGTCACCAGTTGACACCTCGCACCCCTACACGTCGGTCAGAGATGATGATATTTACATTGGTAGGGAATTAGCCTTCTTTTTCAGAGCACAAAAGTTCGCTAATTCTGTAAGTATCATATTAATTTCAGTGGGAAAAACTTGCTTATGTCCTATAGAGACTCGGCAAGGTATGCCTACATTCTTGGACTACCTAATTCACTTTTGAGGCAATTAACTGTTTCATTTGTTTTAGAAACTCAGTTTCGCTTATTTAGTAGGATTTTCTTGCCCTTATCCTCTTACATTGAGTACCGGGTACAAGATTTCCTGCGATCTTGATTTATTAATCATTTATCATCTTGAAATTAACATTAATTGTTAACGATTCCACAGGATAGGTACCAGTTGCCACGTTGTCCTGTTTCTGACATTCACCATATCACAACAGTATATTCGTTGTGCATTTATTTGCTAATTTCACCATGTTTCGTTTCCAAGCTTTCCGTGCAGATCCAGCAGGTGAAATAGGGACCACTACCAGTCGTGCCAAGAGGACTGAATTACAAACTCTTGCACATGAGTATCAACTAGAAGTTCCCTATCAAGCCAACAAAAATGAACTACATAACCTGTTACTGGATCATCTCTTAGAGGAAGGTAAGATAGACTCTGAAACTCACGAAACTTACTTTATTGCAGATAAACCTGATTTGGCAACTCTGAAACTCAAGCTCGAAATTGCCAAGATCGAACGAGAACAACAAAGAGAAGCTCTACAAATAATAGAACGAGAAGCTGCCTTGAAGAAAGAAGAACAAGAACGTGAGATTGCAATACTCCGTGAGCGGGAACGAATACAGCTTGAAACAAAACAACGCCAACTGGAGATGCAACGCGAGCATGACCAACAACAAGCAACTCTGACTATGTATGGACTGTTGTCAACAAGAATTCGAGTTGGAAACTACACACCTCGCTCAACGCCAGCAAGCTACCTGTCAGCAAGTCTTCCTGTCAGTTTCAATATCTCACATGCAAGTAAGTTAATGCCACCATTCGTAGAGACAGAAGTTGATGTATTTTTCACCACCTTTGAGACCCTTGCTAATCAACTTAGTTGGCCTGCCGACCAGAGGGCAACCCTTCTCAGAGTACATCTCACAGGTAGAGCTGCAGTTACGATGGGCTTTATATCTGCAAGATTTCAACCTGGAGATCTGCTATATCTGTGGGACATTTGGGGCTTGACTCTATTTATTTAAATATTAATGTAATGAAATCAATTACGAAGGACCACCCGCTTTTATAGTAGAGAGGGAAACTAATAAAATGTGATCATTAGAAAATTCCTAGAGAAACCAATAACTATGGATAAATACTAGAGAATATAATCACTTGTATAATTAATGGGCTGTATATAATTTAATTGAATCAAAGCCTCAAACACCTACATTGGGGGGGTATTACTAGAACTTCATATATGTCTAGGAACTAGCGTGGTTCGTACACCAGTTCATTATGCAATAACCTAATCCTATGACCAATTATAGAATCAATGCATTTGTCACCATTAAGAATACAGATTATGAACATCAGAAATTAAAGATTATAATAAACACGTGTTAATCCAGAAAACAGTGATCCGTAGTAATAATACACCACAGATAATGTAATTAATAGAATACGGAAAAGGGTCTTAGCTTGAAGATGTTTTCGAAGACATCGGTCATGAATCATCCTCGGAATCTCCTGAACTCATCATGGAACACTGGGAGATGATTAACACGGGAAATGACAGCTCGGGGAATTCTTCACACACAAACTGTAAATCAAGATATATTCAGTAGCAACATATTAGGCTGCTAAATATCTATGTTCAAGAAATTAAAATGGAGAGTGGAATCAGATAATAACCTGTGTTTTATTTTAGTCGCTCAGCGTGACGACAAGCTACCCGGCTATAACCTATCCATAATGATGCATCAAAAGGGAATAAAGGTACTTAGCTAATATGGCACTGTGTAAGTTGAGGCTTGCCGAAGATCGCGTCCTAGGTTCTGGCGTCGTAATAACGAACACGTGGTGTCGAACCTAGCCTAGATGTTGACGCGCTTCTCTGGCCAGTCACGTTGGGCTACACGGAACAAATTAACAGGTTCCAGGCTGAACGTCAAGTTAATTCTCGTTGACGATTCACCACGATGTATCCTGTGACACTGACACCAGCTAAGTTGCTATATTCTGCAACAATTCTTCACACCTCACAGTGGCGACTTTCCTCGTCCACACGCTCTCGGTGGCGCCTTCTCGAGTAACGGCGTCTCCCCTGCCCGCTCCGCGTCTCGCATTTGTTACACAAATTATTTACTCGAATATTATCATTTCTCGCAGTTGCGACTGAAATGCTTGGATAATGACGGGTTTATTATTCAGAGGAGTTAGATATTATTATTTGCTCGTTTTACGATGGTAAACGAACAATGGAGATGAATGTAATTCTCTCCCTGGCATTCACGCGTGACGTTAAATTTATTACCAGATAACAGTTGTAACTAGAAACGCTCTATTTGGCATTATTTGGGAGTCAGGTTATCTGTAAATAATTATCACACAGAACACCGTTGTTCTTAGAGAATCAAACTCAATTCTCTGACACACTGGATATAGATGTGTTTATTATAATAGAATCTGACGCAATACTGGCGTCTTGTGACGTAAGAATTCTAGCCTTATTGTACAGATACAATTATTAGTACATGTGAACTCTACGGTTGGTTAATTTTAATTACTACAGTGATTAGTAGATTTAGTAATAATTAATAATAATACAACAGTGTTGTATTATATTGGAAATTTCCAACATAACTCCGGGGGGAGAATTTTCGGGTCGCAGTATAATGTGGAGTACTGACATACCCATCCAGAAGTTGGTATTAATATTTGTATATTAGTATGTTAGTATGTTAGTACACACATAACGAATGTCCCGTATTTGTCAAGGACATACAAGAAACTTAAGTCTTGCAGATTTCATGTTAAATGGAACATGTTATTATGAATTACCTAAAGCTAATAACTAAGAAAGCTTACAATAAACTCTGTGACTGGTGTCGCAATGACATGTAATGTGTATGTTACAAAGTCTCAAAGTCTGCAAACTCTCAGATACTCTAGATAAATAATGTTATTTATAGCCTATACAACAATTAAGGATTTAAATCACACAATTCAAATAGCTGAGAATCTACTGTGATGAGAATGTCCTGGGTCATAGTGACTTGTAATGATTTGTTACTTGACATCACACCACAGTATCATCATGGTTACTTAAATTGGATGTAAAGGCATTTACTCTTGGTCAGAGCTGTAATAGGCTTGCAGTTTCCGCTTGCATTGTTGAGCAGCAGCTCTAGTGGGGCGGTTGCTCGGTGGATCAGAATTACTGTCCTCGGAAACTACTGGAGAAGCTGGTACTGGTAGACACTCGTTCTGCTAATTCGAGAGGTACCAACTTCTCTAAAGTTTTTAGTGTAGTGTTGCCTCGGCATAAAACTTTCACTACTCTCAGGATACCTTGATGATCTGGATGAATGGCAACAATTTTGTCTATGGGCCATTCTGACCTTGGTCCATCACTGTCGACTAATACTAGGTCCCCTGGTTTAAGCTGTACTTTATTATAGGGACTCGAAGCTCCGTAGTGATACTCTCGTAGAGCTGTGAGGTACTCTCGAGTCCACACCTCATTCCACCTGTCAATGACTCTTGAGAGATGCTGGTAACTTTCTACCAAGTCACTTCTTGTCACATGTGAAGGGTCTACGGGGTCCTCTTCGGCTAAAGGTATGAGAAGGCTCAGTAGGCCTCCATGTATCAAGTGTGAGGGACTCAGAGGTTCTCTTTGGGAGAAATCATCGGACAGGTATGTTAATGGGCGGTTATTAACTCGCACCTCGATTTCCACAACAATGGTTTGGAGTTCGGAGTAACTGATTTTTTGTCTGTGTAAGGTTTTTCTTAAACACTTCTTAACAGTGCCTATCATTCGCTCATAGAACCACCTTGCCAAGGGGCTCTTGGTGCTATAAATTTCCAGTGACATTGTCGTCTCTGCAGGACTAACTGTACTTCTGGATGATTCCAGACTTCTTGCAGACAGGCTTCTCCTGCCACAAAATTGGAACCATTGTCCGATATCATTAGTTTGGGACAAGATCTGCGAGCTGCAAATCTGCGGAAGGCTTGGATGAAGGCTTCAGCACTCATATCTGAAGTCACTTCTAAATGTACGCCTCTGGTAGTAGCACACGTAAAGAGGCAAATGTAAGCTTTCACTGGTATCTTATCTGGGTTGCCAGTGAGAAGTAAGGCTCCTGTGTAATCAACACCAGTGGTTTCAAAAGGACGAAGATGAACCACTCTTTCTTCAGGGAGTGGTGGAGGTCCTGGGTAAGGACATACTCTAGCATCGTATCTTTTGCAGATTACACAGAATTTAATAATTGACTTGACTGTCTGACGACCTTGAGGAAGCCAGTACTTCTGTCTAAGGTCGGTGAGAGTATCTAACACTCTACCATGTAAAGTACCATATTGATGGTGATGTAAAACTAGAAGTTTGGTGATGATGTGGTGACGTGGTAGAAGAATCGGATTCTTTGTGTCCAGATCAATTTTTGCATGAAGCAAACGTCCTCCACACCTTTGTATATTATGAGTGTTGGTACCATATACCTAGAGACTTAGTTAATTTATCTGGAAGATTTTCATATTCGCTTCCATATGTCTCTTGTTGTGCACGTTTGATCCAGTAGAGGATAGGATTGGGAAACTTATGTCGAATTCCTATCTTAGCAAGAAAGTCAAACACATGTGCAGTCACTCTTAATAATTTACTTAAGTTAGAATAATTGTGAGGATCAATGGCTAAGATTCGTTGAGGTTCTGGTTCTTTCATGGGAGTGGTGATATCGGTCACTATGACTTGTGGCTTTTGTTTGGGCCACTGACCACCAACAAGCCATGAAGGTCCATTGAACCACAGCGAAGACTTGATGAGTTGTTTTAGTGTTAATCCTCAAGATAAATAATCTGCAGGATTGTCCTTAGTAGGAACATGTCTGAATTTATATCCAACAGATAACTCATGAATTTCCCTAACACGATTACTGACGTAGGGAGTCTTATTGTTGTTTTTTCTTACCCATTGTAAGACTGCCTCATTGTCTGACCACACAACAATCTCACCAAAGTGGATATTATTGAGTGTCTTTGTCAGGCAATGAGCCAATCTTACTCCCACCAGCAATGCAGTCAACTCCATTTGAGGTAAAGATCTCTTCTTAATGGGAGCAACTCTTGCTTTAGATGTGAGCAAAATTGATTGTGCACTATTAACTAAGTAGGCTACAGCGCCATACGCTTTGCCAGAGGCATCGCAGAAAACGTGCAAATTTGTGGGCAAGTTTGGTCCTGAAGCATTACGAGGAAATTTCAAAACACCTAACTGATTAAAATCCGTTGAGAGTATTTGCCATTTAGCTTGTAACTCACTTGGTAACGGATCATCCCATCCCATATGTTTCTGCCAGCACTCCTGCATTAGGAGTTTGCCCCTTATTAATATAGGACTAAGTAAGCCTAAAGGGTCAAATGGTTGACTGACAAACGAGAGCAATGTTCTCATGGTAAGGGTTGAGTTATCGGTTTGTACTGACTTGACATTCATCTCGTCAGTACTTGTGTTCCATTCCACGCCTAGAACCTTTAATTGATCAGGTACCTGATAACCTGGAAATTCTTTCTCGATTACCTGGTTTAGTGATTCATTATTTGAGGCCCATGACTGTAGTGGCATATTGGCTCCTAACAGCTCACGGTTAGCCTCATGGTAGATTTCTACCAAATTGGTTTGATCATTAGTAGTTCCCTGGAAATTGTCGACATACAAGTTGTCACTAATGTCTGCCTTATAAGGGCTATTTGACTTCCTCAAATGTATGTCTAATGTTGCTTGCAAAAGAAATGGGGAAGACGTCGCTCCGAATAATACTGAGGCAAAACGATATGTGATGATATCACTGTTAGGATCCAGTGGGTCCTTAATCCAGAGAAACTTAGTGTAGTTACGATCCTCCTCCTGCAAACCTACTCGGAGGAAAGCTTTACTGATATCAGCAGTATAAGCGAGAACACCAGTGCGGAATCGTTACAGCACATCATGTAGCCTTTGAGTTAGGCTAGGTCCCGTTTGGAGACATTCATTTAAAGACACACTGCTTGGCTTCACTTTAGCACTACAGTTGAAGACAATACGGATAGGTGTTGTCAATGAGTCTTTCACCACAGCGTGATGAGGTAAATAATGACCTATTTTCCGGTCATCGTTATCAACAATTTCGATAAATTTACTGTTGAGTTGTTGTTGGATGAGTTGATGATACATGTTCAGTTTGTCTGGCTGCTTCTGTAGTCGTGTTAATTGAGGCTGCAATTGTGAGGCTGCCATAAAATAATTAACTGGAAGTTGTGGATGATTCAACTTCCATGGGAGTCTTACCCAATATTGTTTATCTTTATAGACAACTGTATCCAGATATTGCTGGTAAGTCCACATATCATCAGGGCTTGGTTGCTCAGGGATAATACCTAAAGTGTCTAAATCCCACAGACGATGTACGGGTGGATTAGACTCAATATCTTCAGATATTTCTCTGAAATGTAGGGGTGACTGTTCCAAGCCTAGTCACGCCACTATTATGTTGTTAGATTGTTGGTTTGTTGACGCTGAATTTTGTCGGAAAAACACCGGTCCAGTAAGCAATTTGCCTCCAGCAGATGACAACAAATTCATTCCGTGTTGTCTGGTGCATCCAGTTATAAATTTGTAATAATGATCCGCGCCTATAAGTATTCCAACATCAGTGAGGCAGTCAGAATTTATTTTGTAATCTGCTAGCCTCATGCGGTTTCGTTTAAGATGTCTCGCAGTGCGAGCTAATCCTGTGACCTGTAGGTCTGTAGGAAGTTTATCTGCTACTACCGCTTGTATTGGACTAGTGGAAGATCCAAGTCTCACTAATACCTTAACTACTTGGTATTCACGAGGTCCACTATTAGTCAAGAAACCAGAAATATTTAACTTCACACTTTTGGCAGGTTTTAATTTTAACTGCTCTACTAACTGTTGTGTAATGAAAGTTTTCTGTGATCCTTGAACAAAAAGACCTCTAGTGTTAACTCTAGATTTCCTGTTTATTAGTCTAAGTTGAGCTGTAGGCAGAGTGGTATTATTGCCTGACTCAGTAGCAAGTACATTTATTTCTTGATACACTTTGCAATATTGCACTGTGGTAGAATTCGTGGAATTCTCCCCAGTGGTCATGGATGGTGTAGAAGATTTTCTACATAAGGCGTAGTGATGTACACCTTGGTTGCATCTATTGCATGAACGTAGTTGCACTACACATTTTTGGGGATCATGAGAGCCCATGCACTTGTGTATTTCTTGTAACCGTTTAATCCTAGTATTATAAGTAGGATAAACAGAGCATTGGTAGGTGGCATGTCCTTGATTACAAAACAGACACCTTCTTTCTTTAGTTGACTTGGTCTCTTTAGTAGACAAGTCATTGGTTATCTCAGAAGGAGACACCGAATAAGTACCTACATTACCACTCCCTTTTCCAGTGGATGGATCAGTCCTAGATTTAAATTTATTAGACTTATTTAAAGTCATTTTTGGTTTGACTGAAGTGTCAATTTGAGCTGAGTTACGATGGGAGTTAGTAGAGGAGTTTGAAACTTTCTCCCCATCTTGGTTGGCTCTTTGTCTTTCGGCTAAGGTATGTAGACCTTCTGTGATTTGTTTCAAAGTCAAAAAGGTCTTATTGTACATAGTACACAACTTATCTAAGGTTTCTCTTGGCAATTTTCGCCTAACAACTACTTTGGTCATCCATTCAGCTGACTGAATTTGGACTTTAAGGCTTAAGGCCTTGAGTAAAGACTCTAACTCTAGTCTGAAAGTTTGGAGAGAATCTGTGGAATTATTAGCAGAGGGTAAATCTAGCAATTTTTGAACTAAGACAGTAATAGTTCTCTCCGTGTTATCGTAGTTGGTTTTGAGCAATTGAACAGCCAATGTGTAACCATCACTGGTCAGTGTTATATTAGAGATTACCTTCAAGGCTTCATTTCGTAACAAGCCTTGTAAATAAGTGAATTTGGTTGTTTGAGGAATGTCGACTTTAGAGTCTACTGCATCTACGAATTTACTCCAGAAATCATCCCAACTTTCATTCTCATTACCAGAGAATGTGGGTATATTGATTTGAGGTAATTTGACCTCAGGATCTGTACGTGCAGCAGAAGCTACTGTCAGCTTGTTTTTAGCAATTTGCTTCTTAAAGGGTAGAAGTTTAACCCGTATATCTTCTTCATACTGAGCTAAATCATCTATAACTTCCTCAAGTTCACTACTATCTACAGAAGTTGAGTGAAGTTCTGTCAAATACAGACTCATGTGTTGCTTAATATGGGCAAATTTGCTTTCAGCAACTTGTAGTAAATCTTCTAGTTCAAAGTAATCAACAGTTGACTGTTGTGACAGATTTTGGCATTTATTAATCTGTCGGGTCAAATGACCTTTCAGACCGATAAGGGTCCTTTTCATTTTGGTAGCCGTTTCCATTTTGTTGGGTAAAGGCTGATTTGTCAGTAAATATTTGTTACTGAGATAACTGGGATATTGACTCATTCAGTGGAGTTCAATATCAATGAGAATAGCCTAATATACTTGAATAGACCATCTTACCTACCTACCTACCTACCTAACAAGAGATAGCTAACTATTTTGAGTAGTGCTCGAACTTCACCATTAACTTTCGTCCGGTTAGCTCTTCTATATCACCATTAGATGTAATGGTGATCATTCAGCAATACACAAAATAGATACATACAAAATAATGAGCACAAAAATGAAATAATATGGAGACACTCCAATCAGAGTTATCTCAAAGTTTAATCCCACCCTTGATAGGGTCAGCACAAATAGTATAATACATACACTACTGACTAGCTTAAGTTTAGTCTAGATAATTCCTACCTAAGAACTATAAATTTATTTAGTCTGGGCTTGTACCAAATTCAGCACAATCTCAGCCTAAATTCTACCAAATAAGATTGGTAAAGATTATTGTGGTGCAGTAAGATGAATATAACTGTGTTGTGTTTTTGGGTTTTTTGTTTTTATAGTTTATAAGTGTGCACTTGCACACACAAGTGAAACAATTATGTACAGTTAAGTTTGGCTTGCTAGCCACAGCCGTTTGTGATAGTTGATGGTGTTGATCAACTTGTCAACCACATGCAACCTAGACTCACCTGACAGGTGTACACCATCTCTGGCCAGGTTTTGTCTATAAGGTCTGGCTGTAAATTAGATATAAGTGGCATCCAATCTCACTCGTTTTTTCAGCCTGAAATTTATGTACTTAGCAGCTCTCTGGTAGTATTCTAGTGTTACTCCCCAACGATTATCTTGACTTGGTTGGCGAGGTTCCACTAACGTGAATACTACCGAATTACTGATGAGCTTGAAAGAAGAAATTATGGCTTTAAGGTGCTTGATCACCTCAGCTGGATGACGAGTAGGATGGATGTCATTACCACCTAAGTATATAATGGTTAGATGGTAAGGCCACTCTAACGCAGGTGTTAGTGTGGAATTGTTATAAAGGTTATGAGCTGTTGCTCCTGGTGACCTAAAGATTCTTACTTCAGTATGAGGTATAGGTCTAAGTGTTGTGGGTAATTGACTGTGTCCCACGAGTGCTACCTTATACATGAGGTGAAAGTAGCAATGAATTGGTGTGACTTAGACTAACTTATGTGTTACGCTGTTGGCAGACACAATTAATTAAATGGTTAGTCTAGACTACATCACACAGGGACTAGTTATTACTAATTAGTATTTATAATTATAATTTATGTTTATCCGGTTCGATAAGGACCATAATGTGGGACATTTGGGGCTTGACTCTATTTATTTAAATATTAATGTAATGAAATCAATTACGAAGGACCACCCGCTTTTATAGTAAAGAGGGAAACTAATAAAATGTGATCATTAGAAAATTCCTAGAGGAACCAGTAACTATGGATAAATAC